>NW_005842822.1:14119-48876 GCF_000455745.1 Alligator sinensis | reverse complement strand
CCTATGTTCGTACATCCAGCGGCTTCCAAAATTTGGTATCAGGACGTACGTTAGGCTTGTACAACCACAAGAGCTCAACTAATTGTCGTCTTCTGTAAACAGATTTTTTTTTGGCTATTGTGGCACTGTAACAGTCTATCTGCCTAACTTAATTATATCTTTCTGGATGAGATGACTTCCAGTGGGAAGCCATGTCAGATCTGACTTCTTCATAATTATTTTTCCCTTCTTTTACCTGTATTGTGATTCCTGAATGACCAATTAGGAGTGCTGTAATTCCTCAGGTCAGAATAGTACATGATCTCAAAAACCTAAATTTCAGGTCAAAAAATGCCTTCAGTGTCCAGGAAGTCATGGTTTATTCCTGTTGGTTTCTAATTCTGTTGGGTTTAAAAACTGTCACAACTATCTTCTAAAATCTTATATTTTCTCTTGCTCAGATTGGCCGGTCAACAGAAAGCCCAATTGACTTTGTTGTGACAGATACAGTTCCTGGAAGTCAGAGTAATTCAGATACACAGTCAGTACAGAGCACTATATCAAGGTTTGCTTGCAGAATCATATGTGAACGGAACCCTCCTTTCACAGCAAGAATATATGCTGCAGGATTCGACTCATCCAAAAACATCTTTCTTGGGGTAAAAGCCGCTTTTTCTTCCTGGCTCAGTGCAGCCCTATATTTCAACTAGCTCTTAACTCAGAATTAAAGGTGAATGGAAGTTCTTTCATTGATGTCATTCCTCACAGGAGAAGGCTGCCAAGTGGAAGACGTCAGATGGGCAGATGGATGGGTTAACCACAAATGGAGTTCTTGTTATGCATCCACGTAATGGGTTTACTGAGGACTCCAAACCAGGGGTGTGGAGGGAGATATCTGTGTGTGGGAATGTATTCAGTCTCCGTGAAACCAGATCTGCTCAACAGAGGGGAAAAATGGTAAGCGTTTTATGCATCATGTTTCAGACATACAGCCATAAAAGGTTTGGCTTGAACTGTATGAGGCAGATTCTAGCTGTTTTGCTCAAGTGCCTTACTCCATATTCATGTTGGCATTTTTTGTGAATGGTGAAGCCAGTGGGTAGAGGCTGACTCAACATGAGTGAGACTGGCAGAATCTGTTTTTAAATTAGTTGTTTTACTGCGTATCTAACTGATCAGCTGAACTGAGTGGTGTTCTACAAGCAGAGAAAGCTTTACTACCCTGTGATGCAAAAATTACTCCTAGCATTTCCTCTCTTGCTTATACTTTTCCCAAGACTTCCATGTTTTTCCAGAATAATTTTCTCATGGTTCTTCAGAAGTTGCCAAGATTTCTTTAAAATGTAAACCCCATTCAAAAAGAATTCCTGAGGGAATGAGACAAGATATTTGTCTTCACGTTACTTTTGTCTTTATTTTTTATTTTTTTACCAAAATGCTTCATTTGATTTTAGAGGGCACTGATATATCGCCCACAGCTCTGCCCCTGCCTTGGCTGGGCAGCGCCTGCCCAGCCCCACTTCCTCCCTCACCACGGGGGCCTCAGTCTGCCCCCCCCCCACACTCCTTCCCTCCCCCACACCTTTCCCCACCCCACAGACTTACCAGCTAGATGCTGTTCTCCAAGCTGCTAGGATGCATGTCAGCTGTTGGATTGGTATCAACTGACAAGGCTGGTTAATAATTAGCCATCAGTATTGGCCAAAAAAATCTTTATCAGTGCACCCCTAACTTGTTTATGTTCTTATGGTGTATTTGTTTAGGAATGTTGACTACTTATTGTTTTTTGTTGTTTGTGATGTGAGATTAGTGTGCATTTTATTTCACACAATTTATAAGCATAATGGAGTATGAAGTAAGTTTTTTATTTTCATGGTTCCATGCCAGTCTAGCTCTTTCTTCTCTGACAGCTCAACTGGCTTAGTTAGAAATGTAATCAGGAAGGACTTTAAAGATGATTATAAGCATGTTTGTTTGTGAAGATCTCAGCTTTGGATGTCCTACCTGAGACCACTTTTAAATAGGGTAATTATATGGGACAATGCAAAATGTGGGACACTGACCTTCCCCCTTACCTCTCAAGTCAGTGGGGCTGTTGCAGGCAGGGCAGCAGTGGTGCAGCTCTGGTTTTACTATTCAGGCAACTAAGGGAGTCAGTGGCCCATTAATGACCCATTGTTCTTCACTTCAAAGATGTTAACAGTCATCTCTTTCTAATGGTCATTCCATTAGTCAGGCTAATTTCTTTTAGGGCAATTTTGCTGTCTAATAGAGCTTCCTATTTCATAGCTTATGCTGCTCTGCCTCCCCACCCTCTGCTTGAGACACTCATTTTACTTTTCACCAGCTGACTGGGACTGGCCTCCATAGTCTGGGACTGTCCTGGCCAAACCAGGATGTATGGTCATCTTGTCTTTAAATGGCCTGAATTTTTCTGAAAGCATTCGCACAGGGCCCTCTCCAGGCATCCTCAGTTAGGCACCCACTATTGGTAGTCACTCAGCTTTTGGCTGGAGGTGCTTAACAAGATTTGACTCTTAAATTGTTTGGTGATATGTTCATTTTCTTTCAATCCCATGTTTTGTAACATCTGCATATTTCTATCCCCTTCCAAAGGTTGAGAATGAAACCAACCAGCTCCAAGATGGCTCATTGATTGATCTGTGTGGAGCTACATTGCTATGGCGCACTGCAGAAGGCCTTTCACGCACTCCTACAGTGAAGCATTTGGAGGCCCTAAGACAGGAAATAAATGCAGCCAGGCCTCAGTGTCCAGTGGGGTTTAACACATTGGCGTTTCCTAGTATGAAGAGGAAGGATGTTGTTGATGAAAAGCAGCCTTGGGTGTATCTGAACTGTGGCCATGTACACGGCTATCACAACTGGGGAAACAAAGAGGAGAGAGACGGGAAGGATCGGGAGTGCCCCATGTGCCGCTCTGTTGGCCCCTACGTGCCTCTGTGGCTTGGATGTGAAGCTGGATTTTATGTGGATGCAGGACCTCCAACTCATGCATTCAGCCCATGTGGACACGTGTGCTCAGAAAAGACAACAGCATATTGGTCCCAAATTCCTCTTCCTCATGGTACTCATACTTTTCATGCAGCCTGCCCCTTCTGCGCACATCAGCTGGCTGGTGAACAAGGTTACATCAGACTTATTTTCCAAGGACCTCTTGACTAACACACATGCCACCAAGAACTGCATTAAACTTATAAGCTAAGCTCTGATTTTAAACCAACTGTCTCATTCTCTGGGCTTTGACAGTTTGCATTAAAATGAAGATTTTTTTGTTTTGTTTTTTGTTAGAGCAGCTAAATCCCTCTCTACATCAGGAAAAGTCTGGAGAAAAAAGAGAATTTATGGGGCAAGGGTTCTTGCCTCTTTGGTTAATGACTACTTTTAAAGTGGGGAAAGGAGTTATGCAGAGAGAAATATGATGCCTTCAATTTAATGTTTTTGGATGACATGCTCTTGGTAACTTAAAAGTTGTTTTTGTATAATAGAGGGTAAAATGGTCAGCTCAATTGACATTAGTTTACAGCTTTGATGCAAACATTGTAAAATATAGCAACCTGTATATTAACTTTTTCTATTTATCTTTATTATTGAAAATATCCTAGAGCGTTTTAGAGTAGCATGGTAGTAGTGTGTTACATCCATCGATTGGATGTGTAGATTAGTTCTGGGTGGGGAAAGTTAAGGAAAGAAAAAAAGTAGAGATTTTTTTAAATTTAAAATAATACTGAGTTCCTAGAATAGCTGAAAACTTTTTAAAAATTAATGCAAATTAAATTGTTGTTAAAGTGTGCTTAACCACATGAAAGCTAAGATGGACCTTTTGAAATGTCCCTCCATTGGATAGGAGTGTAATAAAAGTACTGATCACAAGAAAACATTTACCTAATTCTTTGAATATGCAATTTAATCTAGATTTAAGGATTTCTCTCCCTTAGTATTAGTCTCTTTATTTAGCATTAGTGACATTTGTGGGGTTTTAATTTAAACAGTAACAGAGCAGATAGAAACCCCCTAAAAACAAGGCTCAGCCATTTTTTCACTATTGGAAAAACTTGCAAATTAGCCAAAAAGGTGCAATTTTGTTTTCTTTTTCTTTTCTTTTTTCCCCTTTAAATTGGGTCTGACCAATTGCAGAATCTCTGTTAAAAACTACAGGGGCAGGTAGGAGGCCAACTTGCTTTTACTATACTTGCCTTTCAGCTCCAGGGAGGTGAGTGCACATATGTAGTTAGACCACAAGTGATAGGAAATAACAGCCTGGTACCTAACGGATGTTTTGACTACATCCCAGGACCATTGACTTATTTGGCTCAATTGGAAGTCTTTGCTCAGGAAAAGCTCAGGTTGAGACTGAGTTGGATTTGCAGAGCTGCGTGTGTGGGAAGCTTGCATGAAGGCTATTCACACTACGGCTGATTCAAGTCAGTGCTTAGTCTCGCTTTCAATAACCACCCAAAATGCTCTCCTGTCTTTGCTCCCTCCTCCATCTCTTACCAGCAGAGGCTGTGCACTACATGCAGCTTGATGCTAACCGACCATACTTTGTGACAAATGTACAACCTGATATTTAAGGATTGAGTTGAGCTCTGTGTTTTTCTTTCATTTTTTAAATCGGCTATTAAACTTTTTTTTTTGGTTTGGAAATATGTACTGTATAAATTGACAGTAGCAAATTCCTGTACTCTGTAGCATAGCTTCCCCCACCCCCCGCCCATCACAATCCCTTTCTAAACTTTCCCTGGTAAAAACAAAATGACCTGTGTTGCTTAAGTCACGGATTTTATTTTGACTCTCAAGAATTGTTTCTCCATTTTAAAAAGAAATGATATATATTGTTTGGTTCACTCAGGAAATGCATGTCAGGAAGTCTGTATTATAAGTTCAGTTAGCTGTCATGTACAAGTAACTGCTGTTACACTCTTTTCATAGAAATATAACTGATTTTGACATTTTTCAGATTGTTATATGCATTAAGTAATGAGACTTATGCATCAAGGATCCCCTGTATTGTACTTGTTCTAATCATTTATATTAAGACTATATTATACTGTAGTTTAATTTTTATTTGCAAATTAATTTATTCAAACGATGTGAGTAAACACTTTTCAAAAATAGGAGTTACAGTATTGTCTGTTGCTATGTTAGATTTATCTCTGCTCAGATGGGAAAGGTTTAGCAGAGTTCAAAGGATTATTAGTATTATTTGAGCTGTCTCTGTAACATGTCTGAAATGAAGAAGATACTTTTTTCTCCCTGGTTGGAACACAAAAATCCAATGATACAGCCTTTGGGTAATGGAGTTATGATGCTGGCACAGACTATCCCCATGTGAAAGGAATCCCTCCAAATTTGAGACAGTGGTACTCCCATTCCTTTCTCTTAGCCTTTGTGTCCACTTCTGTGTAGAGTTTCAGTCCAAACAGGCTTAGCAGGGGGTGATACTGCTCTTCACTGCAGGATTCCCTGTACTGCACCCAGACTGCTCAAAAGGGAGCATTCCTCTCCTCCACAACCCCCTCAAAGCTGCCAATTCTGGCACCTCTTTCAACTTCAAGAGCTTTTTAGGTTAGGGGCCAACTGTGTCATTGGCTGAAAGCCCATCAGTTGAAGATGGAGCAGGATATACTATCATGATGGGATAACTATGTGCCACCCTGCTGCTGCAGCCCTGATAAAGGCAAATGTGATCTTAGTGTGCAACAGGAGAGCCATTTCCAGCAGAGATAGGGAAATATTAGTAGCACAGTACAAGGCCCTAAACTCAGTTGGGGAACAGGTGCAGAGAAGGGCTAATATGCTGATGATGGGAGCAGAGTGCCTTTCGTATGAAAAGAGACTAAATGAGTTTGGCACATGTAGTCCAGCAAAATGAATGCTGAGAAGGGACATGACTTGTTCTCTATAAATACATTGGAGACTAAATGCCAGAGAGAAAAAAAAAAAAAAAGAACTATTGAAGGTAAAGAACAACGTTGGCACTAGAACAAATGGGTATGAAGTGGCCATGAATAAATTTAGGCTGGAAATTGGAAGAAGGTTCCTAGCTGTTAGAGCATTTTGGTGTTGAAACAGTCTCTCAGCATAAATAGAGTTTTAAAAAAAACCCCCAACCACTGTTCACTTAACTTTTCATGAAAGCAATATACAGAAGGTACTATCTGCAAGATTAGAGGTCTAGTTTTGATGATGCAGCTGGTCCCTTCCAGTCTTCTGGTCCTGATTTTAATCTCAAAGCAACGAAGCACAGATAAATAAGGCAAGATTCTCACCCAACAGAAATGGTGCCCTCCTCCCAGATGGACAAAATCCTGGCTATTATTGCTCCTTGAACAGGTCCCACTGCTCTTGTTTCTCACCTTTGGGTAAGTAAAAAGCAATAATGATGTGAGTAGAAACTATAGTATTCTCTAATTGAAGCATAAGGAACATCTAAAACTTAAAAGCAAACAAAAAAACCAAACATCTCTGACTTAATCTTCCACACAATCCAGTAAGGCTGAATAGTTTCTTCTCCAGGCCTGAGTAGAGAGAGGTAGTTAGCTGTGTTCAAGAGCAGATCCAGAGGCAGGGGTGCAATGGCATGGATGCACCTCTTCCCCCCCACCGGTCTACAATGTCATGGGAACAACAGGCAGGGACTTTAAGTCCCTGAAGCAAGGAGGAATTCCCGCTCCCTGCCACCCCCTTCTCTGTCCTCAGCAGCACATCCTCTCCCAATGCTGCCACTTCCCTGGCTGTCCCAGGGATGGAAAAGGCTCCAAAGCTGCTTCTGTATGCTCCAGGTGGGCTCTGTGGTGAGTCAGGCCCAGCTTGGGACAGCAGCAGTGACAAGCAGGATTCTCTTCCCTGTCGGGCCCCTAGTGTTCCCTGCTAGCCCAGGGAACAGGGCCTTGGGAAGGGAACCTGCCTGCCACTGGTGCCATGGTTGTCTCTGGCAGACCCTGGCTCCATGTTCAACCTGGCTGGAGTGGAGCAGGAGTGGCTCTGGAGCTTTCCCCCTTCCTGTCCCTCAGTCAGCTGGGCACAGCAGCAGTGGTGGACAAGGGAGGGTAATGTGCTGCTGCGCACGGAGGAGAAGGGAGGTGGGGAGGAAAGATACCAGATCGAGGGACTTGAGACATCAGCTTCTGCTCCCACAGTGCAGTCTACCCATCCTGGTGTGGGAGAGGATGGCTGGGAGTGAGGGGCATACAACTACTCCTGCAACACGCAGCTCCCCTCCCTCCCCCCCTCCCCTTAAAATTCTCAATATGCCCATGGCCATGTTAGTTTGAAGTCAGGCAGAAGGCAAGAGAGGGTGGCACTTTGGAGATTAACTGGTTCAGAAATGTACAAGCTTTCATTGGTGACAGACTACTTCGGCAGAAAGCACTTGAAGGTAGACTGTCATTTGTGAAAGCATATGCATCTCTGAACCAGTTAGTCACTAAGGTGCCACCCTGCCCTGCCTTCTCCAATCCTGGTCTTGTTGCTGGCAGTAAAGTTAAAGAGAAATCTGCTTTTTACAGCTGACTTTTAAATCCATTCAAAACTATGGTGGAGGGGGTATGTGCTCACTTAAGTACTCTTAAGAATTAAGAACAGAATTTGTGGAAAAGCTGCCATGAAGCAGCATTATAATCACTGTGATGCATATGCATGCAGCACACTTAACAATGCATTTGTATGATGGCCTCAGGTGATAGCAGAAATGCTTATGTTTATGAAGTTCATGTTTTAGCACCACTGTTCCTCTGGGCTCCAGGAGGGGAGGAACGCTTCAGAAAGAAAACAAGAACTGCAGCCTGCATAGAACGAACTGAGTCACTGAGTCTCATTATGTTAATAATGTATGCAGGCCTGAGATTAGATTTTACAAGATGCTATGGGTTCCTATGGCACATGTTTCCAGGCTCTCTTGCTGCTTGCCAGTTCTGTTCTTGTAAGCAGGCAAGATGTTGGAACATAGAAGCATCCTGCTCCTTTCCAGCTGGGTTTTTTCTTTGTTCAGAACTCTGAAGCAACCTGATATAGCTGATGGATGCCGCCTGACTGCATGCTCATGAACCAAAGCCCTGTTTGGTTACTTGCAATTTAGACATGATGGGTTTGAATGAGGTGTTTCTGAGTACTGTCTGAAGGCCTGATCTTACTTTGTAAATTACATGGCTACTAATCTAAGGGAGGGGTGTCAAATTCATTCAGCCCAGTAGGCTAGATGAGGGTCACTGGGTCAGTCTGCATTGCGCTGTGCTGGAGCCAGCATGCAGGGCTGGTCCAGCAGGGGGCCTCATACAGCACATGTGCCCAGTCCAGGCCTGCATGCCACATTCAGCTTGCGCTGTCCCGTTCTGGGGCTTGCTTTGCAAGTGGTGCTCAGGGATGGCATGGGACACCCTGCCAGGCCAGCCCTATGCACTGGCTCTAACACAGCACGCTTCAGATCAGCCCTGGATGCAGCCCACATAGCCAATCTGGCACATGCCCCCTAATGACGCCCCCTTCCCCTTCGCTGTGTAGCGCTCACAGCACTGGATCCAGCCCACACAGCAGCCTGAGACCTATAGGTGGGATCATAGGGCCTTATGTTTGACACATTTGATTTAAAGTTTCACATACTGCATGATCAAGTTGTAAAATGAATGTAGGTTTAGAATGTGATAGTTGGGGGTAAAGTATTGAAAAGTGCTTGAGTCCAGTTTTCAAAAGCAACTTGAGTATGGAAGGCAGTTAATGATGTTAGTCTGATGTAAAGCAAGACAGGGTGATTCTTTTTGAGAGGCATAAGTTTTTGTAGTCCATTTGTAGTAGCGGATGAAGTTGGTTGTTGCCTACAGAAGTTCATCCCTCTGAATCAGTTACTTTAATGTGCCAACCTGCCCTGTCTTCACCCCAAGTACTGAAAAGATCTGGTGACTTAAATGATTAAGTCACTTAAGCAGTTTTTCAAGCTTCCCCCTGGGTTCTTGGTTCCTAATGTGATCTACTTGGATATGCATTTGTTAGCTGCAGCCAAGGGACCCTTGTTGGTCAAAGGTGGTTAGCGCCATTTGCAGTGTTGTGGCCCTAAATCAATCCCTGGTTCCTACGTTAGGCAGGCACAAATAGTAGTGTGACCAGAGCAAATTGCCAAAAGCTGCCACAAGTGGAAGCTATGAAGCATTGAAAGTGAGCATGGATTTGTGCCACAAGACCGTGCCTCTGCAGTAAAATTGCCAAAGGTTGTTCCTGGGAATGGGCAGCCTTTAGGGTCCACACATTTTAGGCTAGAAAGTGATCTGTGATGGTGTGCATCGTAAGAGCAGTGTCTTCCAGCTGCCTAATCAGGACAGCCAGGGTTACAGGCTACAGAAAGTCAGTTGGTAGCAGGTGGTAGTTTCTGTGTGCTGTGACATTCCATGTGGGCTGGGGATTTTTACACTTGATGCTTGCTTTTCAGATTCAGAAAGCTGATGGAGTCAATACTGGTGGAAAACAGCAGCTTGACATCCCTTGTTAGCAAATGCTTGCAGAGTAGGAAAGGGGCTGCTAATGAATCACACTGATGCTTGCTGCTAGTATGTTTCTTACCTGCTAGCTGCCACCCTCTGACAGCCAATTCATTAGCTTCTTTGTTGGTGCTGGGTGTTCTGTGTTGCAGTTATGTTCCCTTCCTAGTTTCCTCTTCAGAAAGGTAGCAGCCTAGGGAAACAAGGAATGGTCCATTCACCCGAAATGCAGGTGACACTAACACAAAAGCCGGTCATCTTGTAAGCCTGTTCACCGTCCCATGACATCCAGCTTTGCAAACTGTGGGGCTGGGTAGCTGCGTGATGGCTACATGCTGGGTTAGTGACCCGAGCTAACAAGGGTTTAGGGACTTCAGTGCTGTTTTCAGCCATACAGTGGGCTGTCCCTTAGCAGAAATGTTTCTTTGCTGCCAGGATCAATGTGTTCCCCCTTAAAGAAACACCACGCCAGGACTCCCATTTCAATAGCAAGATTTGTACTGTGCCACTTGTGTTTGTACCCATAAGCAATGCTAGATCTTCCCCACACCAAATGCTCCAAACTCATTTGGTGCGTCATCACTAAAGACAATAGCGGCGTGTGCTACAGATGATGACACATGGGAAAATAATTTCACTAATCAAGAAACTTGGGTCTATGCAAATAGAGCTTTGAAAGGAGTTAGAAATACCCAATATTAGCTCTATCCCAGTGCCAGCATATTGTTGTCTTTGGGGAATTGCAAAGGCTCTGATATGAACAATAACTGTGGGAATGTGGCCTTGGACCACATACAAGCCTATCATTGTGAAATGTAATGTTCGTAAGTTCCTGATCCTTTCTACTCCTGACTCAGTTCCTATGTTCTTCTCAGCTGGTCTGTCATACATTGTCTGCTCTTTTTCTCTATGGGGCCAGGACCTGTACTTGACCCAAGCAGATGCTGATCTGTTCAGAAACCGCACTCTTGGGAACTCATGCAAAAGCACCTCTGCCTGCCTCCCCATCTGGTGTTTGTCTCACCCAGCTGTGGCTGTGTGGAAGCAGACAAGGCAGCTGATCAGACACTACCATCTGAGGATGTGCTCATGGGCTGAGGAGTAACTGGAAATCACAGGGACAGCATTAAAATGTTGATGGCAATGGAATTACTCTTATTCCAAGAAAGGTCAGAGCTGCACAGAAGTCCAGGGAGAGCAAGAAAACATTTGTAAATTATGACATGCCTCTGCTGAAAAAAAAAACAAGCAAAAACAGATGAAGCCTGAGCCTTGCTACACCCCCCCCCACTCCTCTCATCTGCTCAGCCCTGTGCCCCTGCATATCAGTATTTGTGATGTCCATCCTACTTTTTTATGCCTACCTTGTGGCTTTGAGCAGGGAGTGTCAATCCGGGAGTATGATTCCAAGCAAATATCAGGGTGTTAAATAGGAGGGAAAAATTGTGTTTTGGGGGATGGGTGGCCCTGAAGTGAAAAAGGGATTCCCAGTCGAGAAAGGGTTGAAAACCACTGGCTTCAGTCATTTTAGCAGAGTGGGTAACAAACCAAATGCTGCCTGTAGAATTAACAATGTACTTCTGAATATTTCCCTTTTGCAGCTTGATGATTACTGTCATCCTGTTACATTCCTGGCTTTACCACCTCTGAATGTTACTGTTTTAGTGGCACCTCTGTTGAAACTGAGCAATACTTGGGCACTAGTCAGTTAATAATCTGTTGCCTCTGTTAGTTTTGTTTTCCTTCCTCTTTTGCTGCAGCTGCTCTGTGTACCTGTGTGTGTAAGCAGGCAACCTTAAACTGATTTGTATGGCTAGCTTCCCTTTTGGAATCTGCTGTCTTTTAGAAATGTAACAGTAATAGGGCACCTTTAATAAGTTATAGCCTTGTATTTTCAACAAACCCATCTATTTTCCTGTTTCTAATGGAAAGGAGAATCTAGCCCTCAATGAAAGCCAAGCCCCTTCCTAAAGTATATGTTCAGGGAGAGAAATCCTTAGGAGGAAGACCTGTTTTTTATATTAAATTAAGCAGCAGAAGTCTCATAGGACATTAGTTGAAGGGACACTGATCAGAAATCCTGATTCTTTTCCCTCATTATTAATGAAATCCTAGACTATCCACTTTGTTTTCTACTATTTTCAGTGCATTGTTTATTGTCTCTTGAATTTTTCTCATTTGGGAAAAAGAAAATCAATTAAATCAGTCGTGCTTTACCTCATATGCAGTTAACTGGTTTTCAGTCATGTGCACTGCAGGGATTTCTTTTTTAATCTTCCCTTTGGAATATTTTATTTTTAAGTGGGGAAATATTGGATTTAAGTTGTGCAAAACTTCGTTTCTACATCAGCGTGGCAGGGACGTTGCCACGAACCAGACTTACCTTGAGGCCAGGAGTGGAGAGAGACACAGAGCTGATGGGACACTGCCGAGGATCAAAGCCACAGCAGGAGAGAGGCTGCTGCGGGAGGACGGGCCACGCTAAGAACAGAGGGGAAAAAAGCGGCTGCGGTGGGCTGCGGGGGAGCCGGCGCATGCAGCCACACCAGTGTGGGCACACTTTATGGAGGTGTGTTGACACTGGTTTGCTGGCCAGCCCTTGGAGACAGGAATAAAAACCCCAAGGGCCAGCATTCAGGAAAGACTGGAAGTGAGTCCTCCAGAAGGCCCAGAGCTGCCAGAATCATACAGCAGCCCCAAAAGTGGGGTGTGGTGGCAACCCCAGGTGAGGAAATGCCTGGACAAATCTGGCTTGGCAGAGCCTGCACTCTTACCTGGGATGAGACTGTGGATCCCAGATGCAGCTGGTGTAGATTGGAACAGGGGTGAGCCTGGGAGAAGAGAGAGGAGAAAACAGTCAGATGCTGTGAGTCGATATTGGGAGCAAAGGGAGCGTGCCAGGAAGTAAGGCATCCAGGGGCAAATAGGAAGCCAAACCAAGCTGCCGTGAGACCTGAAACAGAATGGTACGCCATCCGAACTGGACTGCGACTATATAAGGGCTAAAGCCCTTACTGTGGTGAGCAGACTGTCTCAGCTGCAGCCAAGGAACAACATCTCTGGTTGGCGCAAGGCAGGGTGTAGGGGAGGCAGAGCCCCGAAACAGGAGTCCAGGGAAGAGTGCTGAAGAAGGGAACCAGGGGAGGCAGGATTTAAAAACATCCTCCCAACAATAACCAGTACCAACAAGGCATGGCAGGAGAGAATCCCTGGGGATCTTTTGAAGTATCTGATGGGAAGACAAGCTGTTGACCCAAAAGGAGACGGCTGCACTCGAACGACCAGAAAAGGTGAAGCACACTAGTGAGCATCACAGGAGGTTACAATCAGCTAAATTTGGCCTTATATGTAGATGTTCTTCACTCTCTAGTGAATAATACTGGATATTATGGAAATATGATCAAGTAAAGAGTTAAGCAAGAGGCATAGCTTTTCTATACTTCTGTGGAATGAATGGACTCATAAAGAATGGGTTCTGTGACAAGCTGATTATCTACACTTCCCATTAACTTCAAGTGATGAGACAGTGCAATTCTTTCAGTGGGAATTGAAGGGGTGATGAGGAGTGACTCCACACTTCATGACCTGGGCTTTACTGACAGCATTTTTAATGACACCTTCAAATTAAATTTTATTTTTCTTAATTTTCTTAATATGATCATATTACCACTTACTTTTACTTCATTAATGCTGTTGATAGTGTGATTTCAAACTTATATTTGCATTTCCCCTGCCTAATTAGAGATGCTCTTATTTAAAGTTACTGACATAACTTCAATAAGGAAACCAAAAGATTAAAAAAAAAAAAAGACTGGATCTGCAAGCTGAACTTAAAGGATAGGTTTCCTTCCAACAAACATTCAAAAAGCCCGAGACAGACTTAATCTAAGTTACATGTTTTTTTTGTAACTGGCATAGTTTAGATTGGTAACAAACAGAACACACATTTGCCCTTTGGTGGGGGTTCTGCCATTTTTAAACCAGTCTGCTTGCCAAACTTCTATTATGGGTATAGACTGGTTTCTGATCACTTATACTAGTGAAATTGTAATGCCTGTACATGGCCTAACACAGATGGAAAATCTTTCTTAAAAAATGCATGATAACTAAAGAAAGAATGAGCTTTTAAATTCATCCTTTCCAAAAGCCACATTTTAATACTGGGGTGGGATGAGGATTACCATAATTTCTCACATACAAAAAAATCCCTTTTTTCCCAAAATCAACCCCCACAAAATCAAGCAGCTTGTATTAAGCTGGGATCCTGGTTTTCTGACCAGGATAGAAGCAGCCTGTTTGATTAATGCTTCACAGTACAGCAGCTGTTGCATTACTATTTAGGCAGCTCAGGGAATTGGTTGACTTTTTGACTCATTGTTCTTCAGTCCAGTTATTAATGATCATCTATCCTTTTTAAAGATCTTGATGTTCCAGTAATCAAGCTAACCTTTTTTAAGGCAATTTTGCTGTCTGTTAGCTGCTCCTGTTCTTCCTTTCACTTTCTTCCTGTTTCACAGTCTTGGAGAATCTTTAGTTCTTTTCAGAATCATAGATCCACCACAAGACGAGTCTTCAGCAGCAGCTTGGGTTTCTGCTTTAGTTAAGCAAGAAAAGAAGGGTGAGAGGGTTGAAGGTTAGGCTCGGTCTCTGTTCTATGCAGGCCTAATTCTGAAAAAAAACCCTTTTCTTCCTTCCTTCTGCTTTCCAAAAATAAGGTGTATATTATATTCTGGGCATGATATATGCAAGAAAATATGGTACTCTGTGGAATGAGAATGAAGAAAGTAAATCTGATCTTTAGCATTCCCATCATCTGTTCTACTAGTCCCAAGGAAGGAATATGCTACCTTACTTTTAACTTATCTATGTCAGTAACCTTTCATTCCAATTAGTTGTGCATAATATTTTCAAAAGAGGTTGCATGATTTAGGACTCTAAATCACATTTTCAAATTAGGCTCATCTACACAAGGACAAGGAAAGCTAATTTGAATGAACTCATGCTGTGAATTTCATTTGTTGAGTTAAAGTGCATTAAACCCCTATGTAGACACTCCTATTCAGAATTAGGTGACCTTAATTCAACTCGGTTGACTTCTTTGGAAGGAGACATTAAGTCAAATTAAGGCCATGTAACTCCAAATAAGTGTCTAGGCAAGTCTTTAATGCAGTTCAACTCCCCTACTGTAAAAAATAATTCAGATTAAAGTTCCTGAGTGTCCCACTGTAGGCAAATCCCAAAATGCTTAAGGGTTGCTTCCAGCAGAAATTCTATAAGATTTATGTCGCTCCTAGGGTATTATAAATGTCACCCTACATCTATGAAATGTTATCTCTTTAAAATGTTAAACCTCATATTATTCAATGTAAGAAACACAAGGTAACAAGGGGGGGGGGTGAGTGAAGGGTAGATGGAGAGGTAGAGAGAGAAAATAAGTGCTTGTATAGACCACAAAAATTGTACTTTGTGTTTTCTTCTAAAATTATGTTGCCAAATAAATCACATTTAAAGTGGAGTGTTTTTCATATTGAGAAAGCTGTGGAATTAGTATGTCCATGAGAGCAATAATATATTTATAGACTGTGTGTCTGCATTTTGTTATATTTTTATCTTTATAGGCTAATGGCTAATAAGTCAAGCTGCATTTATGTTTCTGCAATAAAACCATATCTAAAACTAATCACATATGAGGTTTACATCACCACTGGCCCCAACTAGAACTCCAAGTTGTTCTTAGACTGCAGTTCAACTTTTCCTCAGTTTCCTTTTCGTACTCACTTCCAGTAGTGTTAAGATGTGGGTCAGCATCTAGCTTTGCCAGGACAAGGTTGAACAGCTGAAAGAAGTAGAACTTTTTAGCCTAGAGAAGAAATGACTGAGAGGGGACTTGATAACAGTCTTCAAATACCTGAAGGGTGATTATAGGGAGGATGGAGAGAGGCTCTTCTTTGTGGCTGGAGAGGACAGGAGTAGGAGAAACAGTCTCAAGCTGCAACAGGGGAAATTTAGGTTGGAAATTAGGAGGAACCTTATGACTATGAGGGTGGTCAGGCATTGTAATATGCTACCTAGAGAAATTGTGGAATCTCCATCCTTGGAAACTTTCAAGAGCAGGTTGGACAGACACTTGGCTGGGATGGTTTAGTCAGAGGTGATCCTGCCTTGAGCAGGGAGCTGGACTAGATGACCTTGTGAGGTCTTTTCCAGCCTTACTTTCCTGTGATCCTAAGGTAGAAGAAAGGGTACCAGGTCCGTGTGTGTGTGTGTGTGCGCGTGCGCGCACGCACATGTGCATGCAAGCAGGCACACTAACATGCTACCAAGTACAAGGCATCAGGAAATCTGAGGCCTTGTGGTCTAACATTGATCCCTGTCACACCATCCAACCTGCCCTGGCCTGTAGCCCAACCTCCAGGTTGTTTGCACTGGCTCTCCATAAAAGGAGTAGTTTCTAAAGCTCTGCAGGTAGAAAGTTTCTGACCACAGCTGCTTCCACCTGATCCAAAGTCCACTGATGTCAACAGAAGACTTTCCCTTGGCTCCATGGGCTTTGGACCAAGCTTTTTTGACACAGTTTCTTAGCATCCCGTACACACACAGTGATAACTTTAAAACAGAGGATATGTCTGGGATTATCCCAATATGTGATACCAATGGAAGGTGGTGGCAAATATAGGTAATTTCACGCCATGTTCTTGGGTATAGCTGCTGTCCTCCTCACTATATACCACATCACCAATCTTTGAAGATGGCACAAATAAATCTTCAGTGGGCGCATCTACATGAGACATTAACTTCAGAGTTGCCTAATTAGATCTGTAAACATCTCAGTGTCTACACATGCAGCCCTATTAGGTCACAGTAAACTAATTAACTCCACTGTAGATTAGTACTTGTAAACACAAGTACTATCCTATGGCATCATTATTTAGTGCACAGCAATGCACATGTAGATGGTGAGAGGGCTGACTGGGACACAAGGGTGCTTCAGTGGGTGGGGCTGCCTGCCCTAGTGCTCCAGCCAGCCCGCCCTTCCATAGCACGTTGAGCAGGGTCAGAGCAGCCCCAGGCTGGCAGGCTGACCCCTGGGGTCCCCTGCCAGGTGGGGTCGCTCCAACCTGGCTCAATGTGCTGCGCTCTCAGGTGCCAGATCCAGAATTTATTGTTGCATTAATTTCACATGCAGACACACCCAGTGATTGTGATTGAGTGACTTTCAGGTCATTGCTAAAAATATCGACTTGTGCAAGGCTTTAAATCAGCCCCTGCAGAATTCTACCTCACTCAGTGTGAAGTCTCCCTTGACAACTCTCAGTTAGCCAGTTCTTAATTGATTTAACAAGTGGTTTATTGAAATGGTATAGCGCTAATCTTAATCAAAATGTCAAGTGATACTAAAGTCAAACATCTTAGAACAGGCTAAGTATATTAATGGTACAGGGTTTCCTTTATCAACCCGGTTTGTTATCTCAAAGAATGAAATCAGGTTTGTTTGACAAGATCTATTTTCAATGCAACCATGTTGATTAACATTAATTATGTTATCATTCTTTGTTAACTGAATCACATATCAGCTTTTCCATCATGTCCCCAGAACTGATGTTAGGCTACGATTTAAATATTGACACAGTGTTCACGTACTTCCCCAGTATTCCAAGACATTAAAAATTAATATTGAAGGCCTGGAGATTTCTTCAGCCAACCCTTGGATGCAAGTTATGTGGGACTGTTGATTTTAAAAATTCGTATCCTTAGTAGGTACTATTCAATATAATCTATAGTTACTAATGGACAGGAAAATTAGTTCATCATTCCCATGTGATTAGGAATGCATCATCCTGCTTTCCTTCTCCCCCCCAATACCAAACAGAACTATTTATTGAATATGATGCCTTTTCTACATCACTATTAGTAATTTTACTGTCTCTGGCTTGTAGGGGCCCTGTACCCATTATTAGAGTGGCTTTTGTTTCTTGTATACTTAAACTCCTTTATTGTTCGTAGCTTTACCAGCCATGGATTTTTCTCTGGTGCATTTAGCATCCCTTACACACATTCTGCATTTTATAACTTATACTGGTTGCCATTCACTTTATTATTTTCCATTTGATATACATATACATAGGAATATTCATGCTTAATGAACTGCTTAGCCCTGTTCTCTATTTGCCCACACTGAATATAATTAGGTCACGACCAAGGGTCCCTAGTGTAGATTGTAGTAGGCTCTAAACTGTTTTATAGCACTATGGTATAGCACAGTGGGCACGTCTACATGAGACGCCTTAATGCACAGTGGACTGTTCTACTGCACATTAGTGCATCACAGCAAAAACCGTGCTAATGTGCAGTAGAATTACTCTGCTGATCATTAAGCATCACAAAAACGTTCATTAACGCAGCTACTGAGCCTTTATCTAGTTACTAGATTCTAGTACCTCATATTAGAAGTATGCACAGTAGGAAAGGGGCATTAATGAATGCGTAGACGTGCCCAGTGATTCTCAACCAGGATGCTGAGGCACCATGGGCTGCCACCAGATTCTTTGAAGGGTGTTGTGTGATGTGAGGAGATAAGTAGATAAGCTCAGTAGATAGATGCAGTGTCAGGCTTGTTCCTGCATGAATGATTCCCCCACCCCCATTGCCCAGCCCTTCTGCAAGGAGGTAAACACTGTAATATATAAATTAGTTTTTAAAATTGGGTGCCGCTCCACAAAAGTTATGAAGGGGTGCCTTGAGTCCCAAGAGGTTGAGAACCACTAGTATTGTATATGCATTTGTTTAACCAAAGTTTGAATAAGAGCTGAGTTGGCTAAGGAAATGAGCAGGCAGAAAAATATCAAAGGCGAAAGCAGTTTTATCAAGCTCAAGAAAGACTGGTCAAAACAAATAGATTAACAGTTGCTTAGTATGTATTTGGTGGTTTTATGCCAGTTAGGACCAGTTGTTGCTTAAATAGGGGTGAAGAATAGAGATTCTACTCTAACTGATTTTGCCTATTAAAAACATGTTAAAAGAATTCTGGCCTTTAGTAAGCTGTTTAATATCAAACCAGGCAGGAGAGTAAAAGAACAAAAATTAGGCTCACCTCAGAATCTTTGCTCTTAAACTATGGTTCCTGAATTATGCCTTGAACTATAGTTCTTGCTGAATGGCCCATCTGCAGATGATGCAAGATGAGGCCTCTTAAAATAGAATTTGAAACCTAAGTAAGAAGACCTTTTCCCCAATATTAATAACATTTTTATTTCTTTAAATGAATGGACATGTAACAAATGTTAGTCATTTGCTTGATACGTCTTACCTGTACTGTTGTCATTTATATCTTATGTGTATTTTGTTATTAAATTTGTTACTAAAATTGATTTGCATTTGTTTAGGAGTATGTGATTCTGGTGGGACTGGTTCTTCAAACCTTTCTTGATTCCCAGAATGATTCTGGGGCTCAACATTAGGAAGGGTGACCATATGTCCCATTTTTCACTGGGACAGTCCCATTTTAGACACCTGTCCTGGGCATTTCACCAGTTTGGTTAAATACACACTTTTGTCCTATTTTCAGGAGGATGCTCAGGACACATGTTTAAAATGGGATTGTCCAGCACCACATACCCTCACACCTACTCTCCAATATATTCAGCTGAGCATGCTGGAAAGGGAACAGAGTGGCTAATTACAGGTAGGTACTAAGGTGAAATTCATACTACTCCCCAGTTTGATTCAGTGGTATGGAGAAAACTTCCACCAGTCTGCCTCTTGGTGCTGGGATGGGTGTTTTGAATGAATGCTCATTCATGTCATTCATCATCCTGCAAATCTCAGTTATCAGTTTCTTTAAGAAACAAGTACCAGTGCCTTTAATTTGAGAGTGCAGACTCCATCCCTGACTCCTGATTCCTACCCACTCTGTCCATCATAACCAGTTGATAATTTTTCAATATTCCAGTCATACAAATATATGATTATATCCACTTTCTTCTTGACAATGAACATCTCCTGTTCTTTCTGCTTGTTACTCTGATTCTTAGCACTGGGGTACAGGCAGGTAAAAATAGGATTCTTCAAAGATCTCTTCCTGGTTTACCATGGACATTATAATGCCAACCAATAATGGCTATGCAGCATTTCAGCCGTACTAGTCAATACCATATTTATGCTGCAGGCACATGGTGTTCCTTTGTACTAGCAGTTCACACCATTTCTTCTCACTGCTGCTGCTGCAAAACTTCTTCCATTTTGACAGAGGTTACCATTTCTGTTGGCAACTCCTCTGTCAGTAATGAGGCATTCTGCTCGTGGCAGCAGAAATCTGTATGGGCATCCACTGTACTGCAGTTTAATTAGTCTAAATAAACATTGATCAATGAACTGTCACAAGACACCTAAAAGAGGAAAACCCATTCTACTGCCACCACTTTAAAGATAGGGGCAAAATAGGAAAGGAAAGGAATACCTGATCTCCAGAGCTACATTCACTTATCTAGCCCGGGTTGCCTCTATATAAGAGGCCATTTTTTCCTTCCCCACTTACCTTAATTAGAGGTGAGCCATGCTGCAACCTTCACACCAACCCTAATTTGGGGTGCTGGGATGGGTGTTTCAGTTAAAGCAGCGGTGATCAAACTGTTCAGCCCTATAGGCCAGATAAATGGTACAGGACCAGTCCACAGGCCTAATCTTGTGCACAGGGTCAATCCACAGACTTGGTCTATGGATGCGATCTGGGACACTAGCACACCCCCCACACAAAGGATCCAGTTGCGGGCAAAAACTGATTCCAGCCATGGAGTGACTGCACTGGTGTGATCTGGCACATGGGGGCAATGTCACCTGGACTGATGGGTCCCCCCAGATTCAGAGACTTGGTAGCAGCATTAATTCCCATGGCTCTGGCAGCAGTTCAAGGTGCTACCAGATTTCCAGAACAACCCTGCCACCAGATTTCCAGACCCATGGGGAGCCTCACAAGCCAGATGACAAAGCGAGAAGTTGAGCACCAGTGGGTTAAGGGACGGTTCTGCATTTGTGAATTGTTACTCACTGGTAATTTTTGTTTGCATTGTTCTGAACTTTTAGTAGGAGAAATGGCAGTAAGGTAGAGACATATGCTTCCCCATCTCATTTCTGACCCAGAGTTACATATGTCCCTGGAATTATTTGTACATCTTAGGTGCACTGAGATCCTTGGATGAGAGGCACAATAGAAAGTCAAAGAACTGTAGTGAGACAATAGTCTAGTCATAATTAAAACTTTACTAGATTTCACTTAGAGCCTCAGTCTTAGAATAGAGACTAACCACTAATTGTCCATAATGCATGTTATTGTATTACTGTCCATAGTGCGTGTTTTACACTGTTCTCTAAATCATCCGATATGGGCCAGGTGGACTATCGATCTATTCCAGTATGGCCAATCTTACAGTCCCTGTGACATTAACTGACTAATGACTGAAGTGATGTATGAAAGACTGTCTCTAAAAGGCAGATTGGATAAATATAGAGGAAGAACGGGATGACCTAGAAATGGAGCAAATGGAAAAGTGGTGTTACAACATCCCATTCTACTCTGAGCATTCCCCAAAGGGTTGATGATAAAGGTGCTATAGCTTTTCTGTAAGTAATGCTTCTGTATTGCCTTCCACTGGACCACAGCTTTCCCTACCTGCACTGAGCACATCCAACAACTGGACCTAGTGGAAAAAGGCTTCTAACAAGCCTGAACCTCTGATATTTAGCATATTAACATTTAATGAGGAGCTGTTAATAATGAATGCAACATAATGGCCTACTTAGCCAGATTTTTCAGCAGAGCTCGAAAATAAGAGGACAGCTTTCAAAAGGATGAAGCATAGCCTCCAAAGAGAAAGCAGCTACAGAAAGCAGTCTTAGGCAGCCTCACTAGTATTGGGCCGGTTTGGAGTTTTTCATCCCTTTTCCCTTAAAAATCTGCTGCATATTAGAAGGGAGGATGGGCCAGTGATCAAGGCCCTAGCCAGAGCTCTTGAGTCCAGTTTCCAATGCTACTAGAGATTCTTGTGTGACCTTACTTAGTTTTTCTCTTTCTGTCTCCAAATGAAGTGTGATGTATCCCAGCACAGTGGTTCCTAATCTTTTTTATACTGGGGATGGGCATGGGAGCAGGATGGGCTGCATGGAGCTGGCTGCTTCCCTCCCAGGGCTGCCCGGCTGCCCCGCTTTAACTCCGCACGTGACTGCAGCAATGGAAGCCACTCACCTGGGCTGGGTAGTGGGGGTCCAAGTGGGAGGGTCCGAGATAGACAGGGGTCTGAGTGGGGGGCTCGTGCCACAACCTGACAGCCAACCCTTCATGTGGCCCAGTGGTTGGGAACCTCTGCCCTAGGGCACTATACTGTGGCTCTCTTGGTCCTATCAGTGCCTCAGACCACTAGTCACCTTATGAGCTGTATTGATGGCCTCCATCCTCCCCTACAGCCACACATGCCTCACAGAAGTTACTCTCAGTCCACATACTAGCCTGTACAGGCTTCATCCCTCTTAACTTTGGCTGAGTGGTTGCTCTCACTGTGGACTCCTAAGCCTAGGCCCACTTGTTCCAGTCTGAAGCCCTAGTCCTAGACTCACTCTTCCAGGACAGAGACTCTGGCCCTCTTGGCTCCAGCCTGACCCCTGTCTCTCGCTCACGTTTTCCTTTGCCCCTTTCCAGGGTTTAAAACCCCAAGTGCCAAGGCACCCAGGTACATAGACTCCAATCTTACCCTACAGCCTCAATCCAGGCCTCTAGTATCAAGCTTAAATACAACACAAATACTAGCAACCACTTCCAACTAAGAGTCTCCCCCACTCTGGATCAGTGTCAGCCAGCCCTCGTGAGTAGCTTAGGTGCTTATCAGTCTCTCTCCTGCAGCCCCAACTCCTCTCTAGACTGCCTGTCTTGCTTCAGGCACTGGGCTTATATATCCTGAAGCACCTCCCATTCTGGTCAGGCGACTCCCTAGACATACACAGGAGTTTCCCCTTTTTGCTTAGTGGCCAGCATGCCCTTCCCTGCTGTAGCTTAACCCGGCTGCTTGAAGCCTTTATTCTCAGACTGTTACAGCCCTCCATTCCCATCACTAAACAGAGATTAAACTTCCTCACATCACAGGTGTAAAATTAATGGCAGCCAGGTTTGCGAGGTGCTCAGAGTGGTGGTGATCACATAGGAGAACCCATTCTAGGCAATCACTCCCAAATATAAATGACTCTCTTGTGCACGCCCTTCATAGTCATTTCATTTGGACCAAATTTCCCTTGTCTGCTTATCAGAAAACCATATGGGACAGTGTCAAAAGCCTTACTAATCTCAAAATGCATATACTGCTTTCTCTTATCCTGTTACCCTGTCACAGAAGGAAATTGCATTGGTTTGACATGATTGTTCCTGACAAATCCACATTGGCTATTTCTTATCCCCTTATCATCTTCCAGCTGCTTACAAACTGATTGTTTAATAATTTTTTCCTTCCCAGAGATTAGCATTAGGCTGATTTGCCTTTTGCCCTTTGGGTACTACCTTTGCCTTTCTCCAATCTTCTGGGACCTCTGCTGTCCTCCATGAGTTGTCAGCAATTATTACTGACAGTTCAAAGATTGCTTAAGCTAGTTTCTTGAGTCCTCTAGGGTAAATCTCATCAAGCCTGTTGAACTGAGTACATCCAATCTAACTATTCTTTAAGATGTTCTTTCTCTAGTCTGTATTATATACCTACCCCTTGTTGTTAATGTAGACAACATTAAGCATCTGGTCACAATTCACCTTTGCAGAAGTTGAATAAATCCATGTCCTACTGGTAGTTTGTTTCCATAATAACCAAGTTGCCCCTCCAAAAAGGAAATCTTAATATATTTCTCAGGTGCTCTTGAAAAGGAAAACAATGATTGAATAACATTTTAAAAAAGAATTAGTCCTCAGGAAGGTAGAGAGAGGTTGTGGGAACAATGGAGCTGCCACTGTGTGTGTCAGCAATATATAATGCTCCATGGAGTATCTAATAGAGCTCAGTATGTTTTAGGCAGGAAGGCAAATGCTTTCAAAAAGAGTCCTGATTTTGTTTGCCTCCATTTTTTAATAGCCAATATACAACACCAAGGGCCTGAATTGAAAAAGATGATATGCCCACTGCTCCAGATACAATCCCTGGAAACAGCAAGCCCCCTTCCAGCATCTCCAGCTGAATTTACCAAAAATCTGCATCTGCTTTTGAAAGTGTGGCTGTACATAGGTGGAGCTACAGCCTGTCTTTAGATCTATGTGCCAATCTCCTCCTTTCAATACTGGAGGGTAGATGAATGGATAATGACTTTCTTGGGCATGGCATCAGGAATGGACATACAAGGAGAAGAGCAGGTAACTGGAAAGACATCATGTCCCCAAGCCAATCCAGAAGGGAATCTGCCTAGAATTTCTTACAGTCTCAGCCTTTGGTGAGGTACCATGGTGTCAAGTATAGGCAGAGGAGTCCTTCTTCCAACGATGAATGCCAGGAAGATACAGGAGGAGGAGAGAGCTTCAGAGCTGGTGAAGTGCAAGGGCTCTGCACAGAGGGGTCTGTCACCTGGCAGAAGTTCTAGGGGCCAAACCCCTGCTCAGGCCGTGAAAGACAAGCTCCCCTGCCCACAATGGGACAGTCAGATGACAGCAAATGCTGAGGGGAGCTTTCTTTCCCTCTGGCTTCTTTCCACAGGGTTTGCCAAGGGAGCAGTTGGGCCCATAGATTGCCTTTCCTTCACTTCTCTTTCAATCATCATAATAGCATTTGGAAGACACCTCAGAGGCCTGAGGCAAACTGCAGTGCTGATCTGGCACCTGTTGCCACACTGTCAGAGCCATGCAAAAGCAGGAAAGGAAACTAGCAACTCTAATGACTCTGGATCTTGACCCACCCACAGGGTAATATTGTACCTCGCAAGGCTTGGGCTGTCTAGATCAGACTCAGACTAGATAACTACATAGCAGCTTTATACTGGCTTGAAACCTTTAATTATATCTTATGCATCAAATCGTTCCTTTGGCAATGAGGGTTTCATCCTCCTGAGCAGCACCATCATTTACTCTAACTGAACTCAGAAACACCTTGGGTCTCCCTGCTCTCTCTGCTCTTGTTGGTGCCTGACACAAAAGCATGAGCAGCAGCAGCTCACTGACAGATTCTGGGCCTGAGCAGCAGGTCACTGACGGGCACATTTACACTTTTCTCACCTGCCCCCCTGTGCAAACTGTACGTTTAAAAGGCCATCAGCATTAGTTTGTGTTTGACTTGAAACACAGCGACTAAGCCAGGAGCTGTGGGCATTGTGAGCGAAGGATGTTTTCTGCTGTGTGATGCTTGGCCATGGCAACAAAGAGAAATGGACTGGATTGCTCACAGGCAGGTGACTGATATCAAGGTTCCCTAGAAATGTGGCAGGTATTCATGTCCAACTGAATTATCAGTGCAGAGTTTACCTTGCTTCTTCAGTGGATCAAAGAAAAAGAATTTGCCGCTTCCCCACTGGATCAGAAGAGGCAGCAGCTTTCTCATGTTCACTAGTGTCCTAAATAGGGGAGTTGGTATCCATGCAGTTCAAGGGAATGATAATTGGATGAGAGCCTATCATCTTTACCTGATTGATTCCTATCTAATTCAGGTCAATGGCACAGGAGAGTCATTGCCAGCCAATGGCTGAGCAGTAGCTTAGGTGAAGTGATATACTGATCTCTAAGGTTGCTGTGGGACAGGTGCCCAGGCTACCTAATTTGTCATCAAAATTGTTAGCTCTGCTGGCAGTCTGAGAAAGTGGTCATGAGACAGAACTGTCCCTGCATCCATAGTGAAATCTCCTCAGGTCACAGCTATGATATGTGACGGGGACAAGGTGAAGCATGGTCCCTTTCTGCCTGTTCTGTATCTACTGTTTAACTCCCAGTGCTGCTGAGCCATTCAGGAGGGTTCTTGTCACTTAATGAGACTAATGGCCAAGATCTGCGTATACAACGGAACATCATTTACTGATACAAAAGTAAGGTGGCTAGTGAATCCTGAGACTTATGAAACAATATAAAATGGCCATGTGACTCCAGTTCCTTCCTGAACAATCACATGCCTTGTTTTATTGTGCTCGTATTGTAAGTCATTCATGTGCTAGATAATATGTATTCCGATACAGATTACAGGACAATACATTTATGGTCACATTATCTGAAAACAAATCTGTCTTTGGGCAGAGTCACTGACAGTCTTGTACCAGGGTCACATGGGGAAAAAAAATTCTCTCCAGACTCCATCCACTTGTGACTCCACAACGAGACACCACTCAAACAGACTGCGATTATAACAGCTCTTTATAGTGCGATTGTCCCTCCTTTCTTGTGTGTGATTTAACAAAGTGAATAGTTAAGGATTCTATCGTTTTAATAATTGCCACTACGTTTTAGATAAAGAGGGGCAGGTTACAACTCTGTGACCAATTGTTCCAGGCTGCCTGCAGACTCAGGCACTGCATCAATTTACATCTGGTTCACATATGAAGATTATTTTCACAATGAAAAGGGCCAGAGACTTCTCTTTAAGGAAAATAATAAAATTGAAGCAAGATTCTTGAGCACAAGGAACAACCATTATGCTCCTAAACTGCTGCAGCCAGGACCAGTTCACTCCTGTCCTATGCGTTAGAGTAACTGTTCTCCACACCAGATATAGTTCAATAATATTCAATGAGCTAAATAACCATGAGCTAAAGTAGAGCAGTCCAACTTTAGAGTAGCCAGGGCCTGCATACTGCCCAAGGCACAGACTCTACCAGTTATGCCTTTGTCTAAATTAGCTAGTTTTTAGAAAAGGTAGGTCCATGTTCATTCTCATTCTTATATTCCTTGTTAGTGATACCAGAGTGCTCACTTTGTATCACTGGCTGTAGCTATAATACCAAACAGTTCCAGTTATAACCAGTTGTTCCCACATGTGCAGGACTTTTAGAACAAAATGTTTAGTGTTAAGCTGAAAATTTCCAGGTTTGGTCATGGCCTAAGAGGGCACGTCCCCATGGCTGGGAATGTGTGTTACCTAGGGAGAAATAGCAGTGGAGCATATTTGTGCTGCTGCTAGTTGTCCCCAGGGATCGCCCCTGCAAGTGTGCTCTGGCACGCAGCAAGTTACCCCAGGTGGGGTAGGGAAGGCTGAGACCAGTACTTGGGCTGACACCAGCAGCTTTCCCTGGAGTCCTGGGGGCCTCCCAGGGCTCCAGCAGTAGAGATTCAGGTATGCAGAGCCTGTCCGGCAGCCAGAGGATGGCTCTGGCCTGCCTGGCTCTGGTTTTGGGCAGCGCACTGCTTTTTTCTGCCATGGTTTTTTTTGACACTGGGATCTCCTGGTGTCAAACCCCGCCCATTGTGCTGCAAGTTAGCAGCTTGACAACACCTGCATGTGTGGCACATGTGGTTTGCAGCACTGCAGATGGGTCTGTGGCACCACAAACTGCACCTATCCACTTGTCTGGACACATCGAGTGCTTTTCAAAATCTGAGGACAACCTGAGGAAGATCTGTTCAGCCTGTTAAATTACACAAGGGAGGGGAAGAACATACCTGCTGCTGCTATAAATAAAAATAATGGCCATTTTGCACATAGAGGTAATTAAAGAGGAGAGTAGGGGGACTTTCCAAGAAGTCTTTGTATAGTAGTTATAAATGACTGAAAAGATTACATTGGTGCATGCCCAGTAGGCAGCTCTTAAAAATCTGCTTGTTACAGTTGCATCGGGCTTACCTGTACTAAGAGAATGGTGGACCTTTCACTCTCCACCAGCAGCTGATTCATTTAGCAGTTGACAAGTCTAATACTGCTTCCAGCAACATGACTTGGGCCAGAATTTTGAAAGTATTTAGGTGATTAAAGTCACAGTGGCATAACTAATTGGGGGGAGGGGGTGCCTGAGGAAGCAACCCCAAACACCTTCATAGGGAGGGCTGGGGAGGGAGGCATGAAAATAACAGCAACTGGTAGCCAAGAACTTCTGCTGCCTGGGGGTGCACAAGTATACTTGTGACCAAACATGCAGAAGCCAATTTTCCCAAGAGCCTATGTGCCTAAATTCCATTGATTTCTGCCTTTAAGGACCTGTAGGTGGTATGATGCAAGACTACAGTGTCAACCAATGATTCCCTCTGTGTTGCACTTCTGGGTGAAAGGTAGATGGAGTATGTCCAAGGCTTTATTTCTAAATGCATAGTAGCAGATTAGGCCATGTACGCCTCAAACCCACATATAAATGAGCTAATGTGACTGCAGAGCTCACAGTGGGGGCAGCGTGGTTGGCTGCAGGGCTCGCAGCAGGGAGAATGCTGCTGCAGTTGTGAGCCTCGTGAGGTGCAGGGCTCACAACGGCAGAACATACTTCACCAGGCTCACAGTGCTGGCAGCATTTTCCCCACTGCTCCCACTGCAAGCCCCACATCTTGCAAGGCTCACAGCAGCAACAGCATTCTCCCCACTGCCCCTACTATGAGCCCTGTACCTTACAAAGCTGGCAGTGGGAGTAGCATTCCCAAAGCTGCCCCTGCTGTGAGCCCTGTAGCCCATCTCAGCTGTGGAGCTTGCAGCATAGGCAGTGTGGGGAACACTGCCCTTTCTCTGTGCCCCATCAGCTGAAGGGTTTTCAGCTGTGGAAGCCAGTGCAGGAGGAGCCCAGGATCATGATCCTGTACTCCCTCTGCACTGGCAATAAGGTGCAATAGGATCTAATGCACAATCCCACAATTGTGTCTCCTGCCATGCATGTGTGACATGGCAGGAGGCATGATTGTGTGGATCACGAAGTAGATCCCATTGCATCTTTACCTGGATGTGTAGTGGGGTCCTAAGGGTGTGAAATAGGAAGAGCGATAAGAAGCATCTAACAGAGCAAAATTGCCCTAAGAAAGGTTAGCTTGATTAGTGGAACATCAAGACCGTTAAAAAAGAGACAGTCATTGATGCTTCAGGAGTAAAGAACAATGAACCATTAAGTCAACTGACATCCTCAGCAGCCTGAATAGTAATGCAATACCTGCTGCACTGTGGAGCAGGAATCAAAGCCAGGTACTTCTATCCCAGGCAGAAAATCAGCTTTCCAATTAATACATGCACCTCATTTTTGGGTTGCTGATTTTGGAGAAAAGGTATATGTTGTATGTAAGAAAATATGGTACTGTGTGAAAGCTGAAATGAATTTTCCTGTCAAGTTAGGACTACTTTTAAATAACGTGGAACTATAGCTTCATTGTCGATTGACAACAAC
Organism: Alligator sinensis; assembly: GCF_000455745.1. Taxonomy (NCBI): domain Eukaryota; kingdom Metazoa; phylum Chordata; order Crocodylia; family Alligatoridae; genus Alligator; species Alligator sinensis. The sequence goes on along the minus strand of NW_005842822.1, from coordinate 20,131 downwards.
ATCACCCTCATCAAATAGAGACCTGGGTTAATAGCTGATAGATCCTGTCTAGGAGAACAATATCTTGCACTTACAAAGAGAAGAATTCAGCCTGGTTATATTTTCTCAGCTCTGACTCCTGTGATCCAGTATTTCCTTCTCTGAAGCATCCTTCTGAAACTCAATTGACGGAAAGTGGAAGCGACCAAACAGGAAGAGTGGTGTCTGGCCTGAATTCCAGGTATTGCTTGTTTTTTTTCTGACAAGCTGGGGAAAGGCCGCCATCTGCTGTTGTACATGGTGATTGCTGGACATTAAACGGGCAAAGTCAAGTCCTCAGCATAAAAGAAACGTATGCTGATCCCCATCTGCTTGATTCCCTTGTACTTCTGGTTTAAAAGACAGGTGCTTTGTTTTCAGAATAAATTAGAGAGAGAGAAAACTAGCATTGTGTACATGTTGAGTGTCAATAGACTCAGCTCCCTGCAGAGGGCAAATGGAGAGCCCCTGTCATGAGGAGTTTAGAGTTTGTTAGCCATGTTGGTCTGAAATCAGGCAGAAGACAGGGTAGGGACACCTTAGAGACAAATTGGTTCCAGAGAAGCATGAGCTTTTGTAGGCAACAGACTTGCTCAGGTGCTGGTCTGATGCGATCTGAGATTAGAAGACAGAAGAACCACTTCTTCTCTTTGTCTCCCAGTACATGTTCTTTAAATTCATCTAAATATCTCAGATACTTTGCTATCACCCAAGAAGTCTGGTAGAGTTAAGAAATGAACTCAAGTCTCTGACATCACCAGCTAACAACATAGCTACTAGACCCCCTTTCTCTCCCTTAAGCCATAACAGTTTTTTTAATGTGGTCTCTCTCCCATCTTTCCCCCAGGTATATTCCATTGGAATGGACATTTCAGAGGTAAGGGGATTTTAATGGGCATTTGGCAGGTGAGGAAGGCAATCTTAGTAGATGAGAGTGAGGAAGGGATAATATGTGAGTATCGGGAAGGCAAAACAAGAGGAAGTTCCAGTGACCAAGGCAAGCTGTGGCCATGGTTTGGACAAAGGCCTAAAATACTAAGTAGGGCAAAACACCCTTTCTTCTTTCCCTGGTCTGGTGAGACTGAGCTCCTCACTTTTCTTCCCTGCCCCTCAAGAGTCTGGTGTAGCAAGAGCTCCATCTCCTGTTAGGCTCCATTTCTCCTCTCATGGTTTCATATGGAGCAGCAGCTCTTAACCCCAGATCAACTCCTAGGATGTGTTAGAAACTCTGGTAAGCAGGAACTTTCCCAGGCAGCTGTAAGAACCTCTGTAGTACAGGGAACATGCCTTCAGCTGCTACACATCATCTCTGTTGACATCAGTGGAAGAGGTGCAAGGGCAGGGAGAAGAGGAAACTCATAAATCTTGTTCATTATGAAACAAGAATCTCTTGCTGTAGGGTAGGCAGGATGAAAGAAGGTAGGCCTGTGCGAGTAGGCAGCTATTCGATCTGGCTTCGGATCCAGCCGCTTCAGACGCCAGGGATCCGATCCAGAGCTCCAGATCGGTTTCCCGCTTCAATCCGGCCAAAGTGACTCTGAAGCTTCAGAGCCTCCTCGGAGATCCGGCCATAGGGTATAATGGGGGAATCAATGAAATATCTATAACTTTGTTGTTCTTTGTCTCATTTGGATGAAACTTGCAGGGATGGTAGCCTCTGCTGAGAGCATGTCATGAGTTTTGCCTGTCAGCAGCTAGAGGTGCAGGCCCCAGAACCCAGAAGCCCTGCACCTATCTCGTTGACAGCTGGCAGGCTTCATGGCTGCAGCAGGGGCTGCCATCCCTGCAGCTTTCATCCTGCTGCGCCTTAACACACAGAGTGTCACCCATGTTACAAGTTTTGCTTGTTCGCAGCTTGAGGTGCAGTTCCCCCAAACCCCTGCACTTATCTTCTTGAAACTTGGCAGACTTTGTGGCCTCAGCAGGGGCCACCATCCCTGCAGTTTTCACCCCCCTGTGGTATAACACACACACGTGACATGAGTTTTGCTTTCAAGAATTTGTGGTGCAGTTCCCCACAAACCCCTCCACCTATCTTCTTGAAACTTGGCAGGCTTCATGCTCTCAGCAGAGGCTACCACCCCTGCAAGGTTCTTCCAAATCAGACAAAAAACAACAAAATTATAGATATTTCATTTATTCCCCATTATACCCGATGGCCAGATCTCTGAAGCGGCTCTGAAGCTTTTCCAAACAGCTTCGGAAAGCCTAAAAAAGCCAGCACTTTGATGCTGCTTTGGCGTCCAAAGCGTCCAAATCTTCTCCAGATCCGAAGCACGGTCCAAACCCTCACACAACCCTAAAAGAAGGGCACTTGAGATCAGTAATGGCAAAGCCAGCTGGCTGGGGTTCTTGGATTTCTTACAGACATCAATAAGCAAACACCCTTGTAAAACAGGAAGAAATGGAGGCACTTAAGCAGTTTCACACTTGTATACATCTGTGACTGTTTCTTCTGTTTATATTAATATTCTCTGGGATTAAGACTACACCTATCTCTGCAGTGTGCCACAATGGGGCACCTCATTATAACCAGGCGATTTAGACACTATTATGAAACAGATAAACAATGGACACATGGAAGGAAAACAGAGCCAGGGATGTTCCCAAGAGCTTATGGAATTGAGTGTTGGGCAAGATGGTGCCTACAACAATGGAAAGAGATAAAAGTGGAAGGAACTTGGAAGGTAAAATAAGGGGCTTGATTTTGGCCATATTTTACTTGAGTTAGTGAAGGTCTACCAAGAAAGGTCTCCTGCAGAGATGGTCAGATGTATGGAACAGAACTAATGTTACTGGCCAAGAATTGGTAGGTAGATTTTTGAGTCACCTCCAAAGAGGTGGAGGTTGAATCTGGTAACCTTTACATGCCCCAAGGATAAGGTACAGAGAGCCCTAAGGACAACGAGAAAAGAACTTCCACGTGAGATCCTGAAGAGGCAATCAGAGAGGTAGAAGGAGATCTATGGTCAAAAAGGGAATAGTCCTATTTAGCACCTGAATCCATACTGAGAGGCTGCATATCATGTTCACTATGTATCACCATACTTTCACAGCTAGAATCTCTTTCCTTACTTCAGGGCTGAAAAATTTCCAGAAAAGACCCATTACATTGATTTTTTAATTTAAAAAATACACCATGGCACTGCTTGTGTTCATACTTGATGATATTGGAGCTGTTACTCTGAACTGACCATTCTTTGTTTTTCAGCCCTGAAACTTAATAGAAACCCTCCTTTTATTCTGATTAGGCTTGTTGATGAATGAATTCAGAGAGCTCTGTGCTCAATAAAACCAAACAGAAAGAGATCACAACATGACAACCAGACAACCTGGTAACTGAGGTATTCAGTTACACTATTAGACAATATTGCTATCCAATAAAATGTATACATTTTAAATACAGAACTTAATCTTTTTACTATTATTATTCTGTAAAACCAGTAAGTTGTACAGTGCAAAGGAACATTTTAATAGGAGCATTTTAACCAAAAATATAGCTGTACCTTGTCTAATATGCCAAGGAGTAAATTGTCTGCCAAAACAAGTAAGAAATAAGCCAGCTGTTCTATTTTATTATTATTATTATTATTATTATTATTATTATTATTATTATTATTATTATTATTTTGGTTCAAGAGACCACTGTAAACCCTCAATAGTTCTTGTTAGTCTCCAAGCACCCTTTTCATCAAACTTTTAATTGTGAATGCTAAACAGATGAAGGGAGCACGGTGCAATCCATAGACCATTTACCAGGGGGTTGCAGACCACCAGAGGTCCATACACCATAGTTAGGGAACTGCTGCCTTACTGCTACTTTATATACAGAGGACTAAGTACAGCTTCATTTTTGAGCAATTGGGGCAACTGGATGCTCTTATTTTAAGGACAAGATGTGGTTTAGCAGGGTTATTGCTCCATTAATATTAAAACTGACTTTTGTCCAAGATTTGTAAAAATTATTCTGTTGTGACCTACTCAATGAGCCCCACTCCAAGTCCTGCCACTTCTTATAGAAGTTCTTCCAAGCTGATGGTTGTTCTCAGAGCTGACCTAGATATGCAGTCTCTTTTCTGAGATGGAGTTACGAGCACTGCACACAACAGTCCAGGTCAGGCTGCCCAGTTATTTATTGCTTATTGTTATTTTCCAGACATGCCTTCTACATGGTTGTGACCACTATACTTTATTCTTGAGGCTTCTAGCACTCCAGCGGGGAGCCACACATGGAGACACAGAGCCAGCCCAGCCTGGCACTATACTTTAGATACTGACATCTAACAGTATCTAAGATTGTCCAAAGCTCAGTAAAAGTATATTGGCATTCCCATACTGGGCACATCTACACATGCTCCTACAGCGCCATTGTTACTACACGGCATTTTGTTTTGGAAGTAGTAAATGACAGTGCAGTAACAGCCTGTACACTAGCAGGGAGTCACAAAGGATGGGGTTGCTCTCTGCCCCCCAGTCCCAGTGCTTTGCAGCTCCCTGCTCCCACGGGAGCCAGGAGTTGAGCAGTACCGAGATTGGAGAGCTTGCTACTTCCCTGCTGAGCCAGGAGTTTGCCAGCAAATGTCCCACTTATGGGGTAGCTGCCAGCAAGTCCCCTTCTAGGCAGGGCATCCCTGCCCAGAAGAGGGCTGGCCAAGCCCTGTCCTGGTCCTGGGACTGCTGCCAGCAAGCCCCTGGCTAGGCAAGAAATCCCTGCCTAGCCAAAGGCTCGCTGGCAGCTGCCTCAAGAGGAGGACAGCTCCTGGCAAGCCCCACTGAATATGAGGCTCACTGGCAGCTGTGTATCCCTGTGTGCTGGGAGAGCTCTGTTGGCTGCAGTGGCAGCTGTCTGTCAACCCCCATGCATATCAGGACCTTTCCTGATGTGCACAGGGCCAGGAGACAGCTGCTGCTGCTGCAGCTGGTAGAGCTCTTTTGGCCCTGTGTGCATCAGAACCAGCCCCTGTGCTGCCTGCCATTCAACCCCGGCTACCACCCTGGGGGAGCCTGGCGCTCCCCCTGACTGCTGCAGAGGGGCAGGGTAGGGCAGGGCAGGGCTGGGGTTGCTCCTATTGGCCGCATCCACAAAAGCATGCACCACAGTAGGCATCTCACATGTGAGAAAATTTTCCCCACACTGCATATTTGCAGCGCAGACTCTAAATTTGATACTGGGGAATCCTGGTATAACAAAAAATGCTGCCTCAGCGTGCTGGAGAAAATAAAAGTGAAGCATGACTCTCAACAGTGGCTCCAGAGCTGGCTGGTACCCATACTCTGTCCTGGCTTGCTCCAGAGCCTGCCTGGCACCCAGGGTCTGCCCTGGGCCTAGGCACAGCACCAGGACTAGATAGGCTGCCTTGCAGCCATGCATGGGAGCCCCCACTCCCTCCAGTGCTGGTGGCTCCCTCTGGGTGCTCAGTCCGCGGCTAGCAGAGCTCCTTGGCAGTGCACAGCTCCAACTGAATCCTGGGAGCTGCACACGGCAACAGAAAGCCAGCCTAGCCCAGCCTGCTAGACCAGGCTGGCTCTGTGCTGCCACATGGAGCTCCTGGCACTGCAGGCAGGAGCTGTACACCATTGGGCCCCCATGGGACTTCCAGCACTCCAGTGGGGAGCTGCACATGGAGACACAGAGCCGGCCCAACCTGGCTCGGCCCAGCCTGGCAGTACACACTCCCAGCTGCTGTGCCAGGAGCCCCGTGTGGTGGCACTGAGCCTGCTCGGCCCGATGACATGTGCACACAGGGAGTTGTACATCATTGGGCTGGGCAGGCTCCATGCCACCACATGCAGCTCCACTGGAGTGCTGGAAGCCCCACGTGGAAGCATGGAGCTGGCCTAGCCTGGCCCAATGGTGCACAGCTCCCACCTGCAGTGTTGTTAGTCCTATGTGCTGTCACGGAGCCAAAGGTGCATGAGCGGGTTGCACGCTGCCACGTGCAGCCCCAGGACTCAGTTGGAGCCATGCACCACCAGGGAGCTCTGCCTGCCATG
>NW_005842822.1:0-14088 GCF_000455745.1 Alligator sinensis | reverse complement strand
TCCCTCCCCCCCGCCCCCGCCGACACCCACACCACCCCATACATACTCCCACACCCAATCTGCCCACAAACCCCACCTACCCACACATACCCCCACACTCAAAAATCCATACCAACACCCCGCTACAAAGTCCACACACACCCATACCTCCATAAGCTTATATCACATTAATAGCATGTGTAGACATGCCCTGTAAGATGTACGCGTAGTTTAATTTTTCCCTCCAATGTGCAGTACTTTTCATAGTAAACTGATCTCCTCCCAGTAACCAAACCTTTCTAAACTCACCACACCCACTTCCCCAATATTAATCTACTAATTCTACCATCAAACACTTAGCAGAAATGCTGCGATTACTCTTTCATTCTCTGTACTCATTTATCAGATATGAAATTACGCAAAATATATATGAATAAAAGAAATGGACATAACATGCAGATTCTCATGGGTTACATTTACATAATTTTTGTTCACAGCATTTTAATTGTCATGGATTTTTTTTAATGTAGAATTATTTCAAATTGGAATTCCAGGTTCTGATTGCCCCTGCTGTTGAAATCTTTAAACATTGGCCCTCACCCCAAAGCTACCCACTTTTGGAACAACACTACAGCAGTTCTATTGCACATAGGGACTTTTGCCACTACAGTAGACAGAATGCAGCTTTCACCCAGGAGAAATTATGACAACAGCATTTTTACATCAGCAAATCAATGTATAGGCCAGACAACACTGAGTCACAGTCTCAGAGGAGCTCTATGTGACCTTGGGCAACCTGCATATGGGGTGTCAGGATAACCAGAAATTCCAATTGAAAGAATTACCATAAAAAAGATGTTAAATGAATCTAAGCTGTGGTCCAAAAGACAGAAAAAAAAAACTTAATCAAATTAATTCTGGTTTGTTGATTCCCAATTTCCATGCCAACCTTTTGTTGTTAAAGAAACTTGACCATGCTGCTTATGTTACTTTTATCTGCAAAGGAGAACTATTCTTAGGACTGGTAATACATTGCAGAAATACCAGCTGACAGAAATAGCCAATCAATGTCCCTAGAACTTTGATGCTGTCTGGAAGTGTATCCTCCTCCAAGACACTAGAAGTCACTCATTTAATAGTTATGCCATCTATGGAGAGGGAAATGTTCTTGTTTTGATGGGATTGGTTGCTGCTGCTGAAGTCTTTACTCAAATAATGAATGGACAGAAAAGCAAGAAAATTACAAACAGTGCATAATTGCTCTAATAACATAACATGATTGCCAGGTGGTCTATGCACTTACTTGTACATTCTTCACCCCAAGTTATTGCTGAACAATGTGCTAAAACTGCTCCATGCAATATGTCATGGGTGAAGTTAGTCCGTGACAGCCCATCCGCAGGTACTCAACATCCCCCATTCAGGAGAAGGCTGAACACAAGCCACATAAGGAACCAGCTATCACATTTGACAAGCAGTGTCAAACTGCACGTCAGGCAGTATATTATTACATTCTACAAATATGACTTAAACTTTTGTTTATTTTAACACAGGTATGTGGTTTTTGCAGTTATTATGAAAATGTAACAGAGCTTTAAAGGCAGCTAATTAAAAGAAAATGTCAATAAAGTATAATATAGAGATTAATGATAAACTATTAAGAATTTCTATCCGAGTAGGCAAGAGGAATATTTTCCTTGGAACTGGAAAGAAATGAAGCAATGACTAAAAGGTCACACAAGGACAAGGCTTTCCTATACATATTTGACTGGATTAGTCACCATGAAGTGAGTATTTCTTTTTAATTAAAGGAAACCTAATAGAAACAGGAAGCTCTGTACTCACCCTATTTAGTACCCATCTTCTTTAAATTTAGGATCAAGGCCTGATTCGGTCATGTGCTACTAAAATGGTACAAAATGACCTTTCAAAACAGCCCTAAATGGGCAGCTGGGAATTCCCCTGGAATGGGAGAATCCTCCACTTTCATCAGGCTGCCATAATTTCCTACTGTCATGTTGACATAGTTGGTGGGCTAGGGCAAGAAATTGCTCAGGGAGGGCACAAGAGCACCAGCAATGGAAGCTTGGGAAATGGTCTTCCCAAGCATTATAAGTCAGCCCACATTAGATGAAAGAGCTTTACCAGTCCATCACCAGCCCTTGGTGCAAGAGGCAAAAAAGGGGGTTTACAACTTAAAGACTAGCAACAACAAGAAAACAGGATAACAACAGAATGCAACAAGCTGGCCCAGCAAGTGGCTCCCCTCCCACCCATTCCATTTCTGATTTCCATCACCAAGCAAATCTCAGCTAAAAACACTGCCAGCTGGTAAATCTTTTGAACTCTGCCACACAGAATGTTTCAGATATGACAAAAAGTAGCAATCACATCCCAGTTCCTGGAGGCTTCATTGTACCCACAGACATCCAGATCCAACTTCTCATTCTCATATTGATGGAGCTGTCTCTCAAGGTGATGTCAGGACTTGGTTTTTTTAATGAAAAGGAAGTGGTAATCAGAAAGCACACAGCATATTCTTAGTAACTAGAAAAAAAAATAACTTGAACAATAATATTGCTCATTCCTAGATTAATGACTCATTTCAGATCTATCATGGACTTCAAAGGAATTAGTCCCATGAATAAAATATGCACAAGCTTGAGTGTGTGGGTGATCAGGGGCTAATTGTGACAGCCAGTCATGCAACCGCACTGTATTAAAGATCTCTCATCTAACGTAACTGTGTCACTCTGAGAATTATAAGACAGGCAGCCTGACAGGTAGACTTTATCTACTTTCATTTCTAGACTAAACCCACAATCCCCTCAATGAGCGTGTCAGACTTCTATATGTGCCCTTTGAATACAGAAATGGTTGCTGGGGACTAATGGCCAGATTCAAAGAAGGACTCAAGGACCTAAAAACAGGGCTTAGGCAGACTTTAACCACCTCAGTCCAAAATGGTAATGCACAAACTACTCAGCAGCCACCTGGAGATGCCTATGCTTAGGGTGAAAAATGTTTGGTGAAAAATGAAGCAGAAGTCCCAGATTGGTGCCACCTCACCCACATGTGCCTGGCCTGGCTCCCCTGAGCAGTGACTTTGGGGTGGGCTGGGTTGAACACTGCTTTTCCTGCCTGGGGTAGGGATCGGCTGGGGCTGGGGCTGGGGCTGGGGTTGGCCAGGGCCAGTGCACCAGCATGGGGCAAGCTGGGAAGGCCACTTGCCACCAGCAGCCTTGTGTCCTGTTGCTGTGGCTGCTACTGAGGCCTGGGCTGTGCATGGTGGCCTGGGGCAGCTGCCAGCAGCAGGGGGTGAGGTGCCATGTGGCCACACAATGAGGGCTGGCAGAGGGGCCACTCCCAGCTGGGTCCAGCCTCTGTGCATGGGGGATGGAGCCCAGCCATGGACCCTCCACCTTGTCTGGCCCTACCGCATTCCGCCATCAGGGCTCCTGAGAGCCATGGAGTTGGAGCTGGGTGAGTTCAACGCCCTTGTGTGCAAATGTGCTGGACGGGACCCGTGCTGCCGCCCTCCACAAGTGGATGCTTATATATGTGTCCACGTGGGGAGAGGATTGAAGAGGCATGGGGGAGGGTGCATGGGAGCACATGCCCCCACCTTTGTCCCAGATTTCCTTACCCCCATCCCAGATTTCCATAAAAATATGTTCTCCCTACCTATGCTTACTAAGCCCCTCTGGTTTTGGCCTTAAAGTTTCCATGATGCCTGCAGGTCTGCTTTCTGGGCATGCCCAAAACTGCCCTGGTCTGAGCAGGAAGACACTTAGGTTCGACCTAAGCCCCATTGGGATGTGGAACATAGGTGGAGTGGTACCTATGTCCCTTACGGGCCTGATCTGGTAAGCCTTCTCAGGGCTAACCCAATGCACACTGGCCACATGACTGTTCAGCATCAAGCACAGCTGCTGCTGCTGACATTGGAACGCACACCTGGTTCCAGGGACAGTGCTGGTGCCCACCTTTCAAGCAACTCTCACAGCTCACCCCAGGAGGTGCTCACCTAATCTCAGATAATTCAAAACCATCCCACCCCCACCATGAGCTTGACCTAGCCATCAATTTAACATAATGCTACGCTGTGTAAAAACATCCTCCACCCTTCCTGTTGAAACCAACCTACTGAGCTACAAAGAATGCAAAATCTTGGGCACTTTTACACGTGCTCCAGGGCTGGGAAGGTGGCGCTTTAAATAGAGTGGCTCCGCGAGTTTACTCCAATGCACTGGAATTCCAGCACATTGCAGCAGCCTCGGTGCTAGGACATAGGCACCCAGGATCTCTTTTGTTCACTACAAGTAAGAGGCAGCATGATTTTTAGGCCTGGCAGTAAAGGCTCTCACCTGGAAGGGGGATTTCCAGGTACCAATCTTTGGTCTCAGGATTATTTCTGTTTCTTATCCAATGACCATTTAATGTAAAATGCATAAAACAGTCCAGGGAGCAGGAACAAGAATGCCCCATCCCCAGCTGAATGTACTAACCATAGATGCTGACTTTGGTTTTTGCCAGTGGGTTATTTTTCTGTGGGGGGGCAAGGTTTGCATTCCCCTGCTGAGCCCTGCATGTGCCCAAAAGAGGCAGCGTGTTACTTTAACCCAGTTCACCTGATGTGGCTTCTGGGTGCTGAGCACCTGCTAATTATTTTCAGTGGGTGCTTGAGCCCCAGAGCACCCATGGAGTCACCGCCTATGGTACTAGCCAGTAAGCTACAAAATCATGATCCCTCCTGCTTGTTCTTCTCCTGGCTCTATGACTGTGTCATAAAGCTGAATAATCTTTCATCTCTTATATAAAAGGTGGACAGCAGTGTGATCTTCTTCTCCAGTTTCCTTTTAATAAGAGTGAGCCCCACTCAATCCTTTCAAAGAGCACTTCTAGTTGCCTCTGCTCAGGAGAGGACTCCAGAACTTAAGTGAAGAGGGTATTTCGTATTCAACCCTGACTCAGGTGCCTGAGATCCAGAGAGGGGTGGTGCTTCAGACACACCACTTTGCTGAGCATTTGCTGTTGGCTAGCCTGAGACTGCTCCCAGTTTAATGTGCATATTGTTTTCTACTGTCCTTCTCCTTCTTCCCTCTCTGTGTGCACTGTACAGAGAAACCAGGTCCCTACCTCTGGGCTTTTGATTCCACTCTAAGAGTAAGGCCCCTAAAACTTATATGTTGTAGTGCCTAACTTGAAGGGCCCTGAGTACTTTCTCAGATGAGACTTTAAAAGATTTCTGCCAGGTAATACAAAAGATTCTATGAAAATATTGTGGGTGATGTTTACAGATAGCTTGAGGGAAATTCCTGTAGGTCTGTAACAAGTATTTAATATTGATCTTTGTTTACCATTTTCTTTACTCAGACATGCAGCAGAGCCTGTTTTATCTAGGTTGACGTGGAGCTCACTCAAATATTGGGGACAATATGGATGGTATTTTCAAGGGGAATTTATTTTTTATCTTCTACAGAGTGAACTGGGGAGGTACACTTGGTGCCTGAGTAATTGCTAATGGACCAACATAGGGCACATCTACACATGCAAACCATCTGGGAACAGTTTACTCTTGAGTAAACTACTCAAAAGTAAACTCTCCCGGGCACATGTCTACACATGCAGGGTCATGGGAGCAGATTTGCTGCTCCTAGCAACAGACTGCTCCCACTCCCAGCGGCTCTGCAACTGGCCCTTTCAACAGCTGGGGGGGCTCTAGGCTCCCCCCGGGTGCTAGCTCAGGAGCCAGGAGACAGCTGTCTCCTGGCAGGAGTTGGGATATTTCTTCCTGCTCCCAGGAGCTAACTGCTGCCGGTGGGGGGCGGGGTGGGGGAGCAGCAGGGCTCCGGCACTGGAGCCAGGCGGGGACAAAATCCCCCTACCCCGGCAGCAGGAAACTCTCCGACCCCAGATCATGGGGCTCAGACTGGGAGATCCTTATCTCCCAGTGCCAGCTTCATCGTCACAGGGCCAGTGCTGGGAGAGAAGAATCTCCCAGTCTAGGACCCAAGACTGCGAGGCCCAAGTTGGGAGATAAGGATCTCCTAGCTCCTGCCCCACAATCACAGGGGCTCCCTGTTGCCAGGGAAGGGGGACATTGACCCTGCCTGGACTCTGGTGGCAAAGCCTGCCCTGGCAGCAGGCAGCTCCCAGGAGCAGGGAGAAATCTCCTGCCCTTGCTGTCTGGGAGCACATTTGCTCCCTGTCTGGCAGCTACACATGTGCTACTGCACAGTAAGTAATCTCAAGTAAAACTGCTACTTGCATTCGCAGGTAGCAAATTTACTCATGGTTAGAGCCAATTACTGTGTAATAAGTGTGTGTGTGTGTAGACGTGGATGCTTACTGTGTAGTAATTAGCTCTACTAAGCAGTGAAGTGTCTCTTATAGACATGCCCACAGTGTGCAGACTTTCCTTCAAAACAGTGTTAGAAGAGGAAGCGGTGGTAGTGCTGGGACAAAAGAAGGCCTGTCTCAGCGTACTGGATACACACTGTCTCAAATGATATTTCCTTTTCTAGTTGCAAAATTGCGGTTCTTTGAATTCATCAAACATTCTAGTCTTGTCTCATTATGCAGCAACATGAAAAGGAAGGACTGATAGCTTTCCTTTTTTAATTCCAATGGTGGATCTTTTAATCAAATACCTTTTTAGCATAGATAACCATTTTAAACAAGTTATCCTGGTAAACATCCTAACTAGATCCCCAGGAAAGCCTACCACAGTCAAGCACAGATTTTGTTTCCAGCTGTGAATTTAAAACGCTGACCTAAAATGCAACAGAAGCAATACCAACAAAATAAACCCTCACAAAATGCCAAAACTTCAACTCCAACATTTGTTGTAAAAGTTATTTTCTTCAATGTGTTCAGGATGTTTTCATCAAAAGACAGTACATTACCTAATATCTGCAACAATTACATATGGGTATTCACCTGCAGAATTCTCCCTCTGTGACTGCTATGTGAAACAAAAATTGTTTCAGACTTATCTCATTGTGAGTTCAACCTATTATCTCAAAATCACTATTATTTCTGAACCATCCAATCACAAATCACCACAAATGAAGATACTTAGCTGACAATTTTGTTCATGAGGTAGGCACAATAGAATTGAATGTGCTCTTATGCAACTATACAGTTGAAAGCACTGACAGCAGCAGAACATTTTTCTCCTAATAAATCAAGTCCAAATAATTCTTAACACAGCAGGGTGAAAGATGTGTGTTTTCGTAGGCTAACAACTTGTCTATCACCATACTTGAAATTAGTTCTTGCTTATGGATTAACCAGTGGTAAGTTTATTCACCCCTGCCTGATAAACAAGAAGTTTGTTTGTGGTATTACTCATCCCAGGTGGGGAAGTGAGACTGCAGCGTGGGCAGTCTGAGTACATTCATTAGTAATCCACAGCAACAACCAATATTTTGGAACCTAGTATAAGGTGGATGGGCAGCACTAGTTCAGATGCATTGTGGCCGGGAAGCATGGAGGTGAGCAGTGGCACTAAAATAGGCACAACTGCACCTATGCTCCTAAAGATGCATGTAAAAGTCATCCCTTTCTTCCTTTGGTCCTGTAGTAGCTCCTAATGGACTCTGCTTTACAGTTGTTTTCCTTTTCTTCTACATTCCAAGCCCCACAAAGCCACTGCATGACATGCTCCTTACTAAGGGGAATATGACTTTGTGATGAGCGGGAAAATGGAAAAGAAGACTAAGTACAAAACATAAAGGGCATAAAAAAGTTAGAAAGCAAGAGGGGATAAGGGGAATACCAGAAAAAGGATAAATGATACAAGAAAAGTAAAGGGGTAAGGATATATGATACAGAGAGGGAGAGAGAATGGAGAGCGAGACAAAAAAAAGCAAGATGTCACCAGTAATGTGGTCTAGAGCAGACTGCATAGTTAGATGTTACAGGCGAGGTCAGGATTCTATCTGCCAAGTCATGGAAAAGGGAGGGCTCAGAAAGCATTCAAACCCTACCAAAAAACAAAAAGTATGTTTTTTTAAATGTCTATTAATTTGCATGTGCGATTAAAGACCTGTGGGGAACAAAAAATGAATACTTCCCACACAAACAGCTGTGAACTACTAGAGGCACCTGACCCGATAAATTCCATTGTTCTGTACACAAGTCCTGATTCAGGAGCGTGCTAAAGTAAATGCTTAATTTTACACATGTAAGTCCTATTTGAAGTCAGCACCATAATATGCAATATATCTTAATGTAAAATTGCTGCTACAATGTATCATTCACTAAGGCTCTGTGGCTGCCCTAAAATATATGAATACTGCATATTGGCCTAGTTAATAGGATGCTTTTTTTGTCTGACTCTTTTAATTTAACCCAGCAAGAATCTGTCTGGAAAAAAGCAGGCAGGAAGGAAAGAATGGCTCAGGATGAACTACACATAACAAATGCTTGAGAATTGTTTAGAGACAGTATCAGAGCTACTGGCTATGTGGACCCTTTCTTAATCTACTGATTATCCTATGGACCTGTTTTTTGACTAGAAGGGTGAAAGCCCAGGAACAAAGAACATAACTGCAGTGCAAGAGTTAAGAGTGACTCTTTCTTTCAAGAGAGAAAATACAGTTGTTTACATGAATCAGACTGAAAAAAAAAAGCTGCTTTGGAGAGTAGGGTCTGAAAAAAATAAGATCTGCCAAGGTTACTATCAGGAAATGGCAAGAGCTTAGTTAAAACAGACATGAGCGCAGACTGTTTGTTTTACATTCCTTTTACTCTTTGTTCCTGCGGTTTTAAGATATTTAAAATACTTTGGTTTTAAGAGAACTGTCTGGTCATTGTATACTACTGGTCACAGATTCCTGGAGAGAAGAATCACAGGCATCCAAACTCAGCTGAACCTCTAGAGTAGACCCATGTAACTTTGGTTGCTGTATTACAAGGCCTAAAGTTAAGGAACTATGAAATTCTACACCAGAGACATGTAAGGGGGCAAAGTTTGAGACTTCAGGGAACACATTTAGAAACCACAGAGGGATGTCTAGCTCTATGCCTCTGACAGATCCAAAATAGCATTGGGATCTACACCTGATGTAGATGGATGTGTCCAAATGAGGCATCTCATTTGTGGCACCTCAGAGCTGTTTCCAATGCCACAAACTGCACGCAGCACATGTGCACCTGGTTGCCGTACTGCTAATTTGCAGCCTGGCACCAAAATTTGACACTGGGTGTGGTACATGCCAGTGTGGTACATGCAGCAGCAGCGTGAACTGCTAAAAAGAGCCTGGCTGTCCTGTGCCATGCTCTGGTTGATGGCCAGGTGTCATGCAGCCGGATCAGCACCACTGCTGCCCTGGGAGGCAAAACAAAAATATAAAATGCATTCTCCTTGGGACAGTAACATAAATAAAATAATAATGTCTCAGCCCAGGGATATGTAGGAGAACATGCATTTGCCTTCCCATATTTTTTTTGTGTTCTTTTATGCCTAGATCTCTTTTCCTCTGTTTTTCTGCTTCTATACCTTTTCTTTATTGTGCAGAGCACAAAATCC
This sequence comes from Alligator sinensis, assembly GCF_000455745.1. NCBI lineage: Eukaryota > Metazoa > Chordata > Crocodylia > Alligatoridae > Alligator > Alligator sinensis. The sequence continues at coordinate 4,571 of NW_005842822.1, read as the reverse complement.
TACTCAGTTTTCCTCCACAATTGTTATGAAGTAATTCTGTATGTGTCACTCATCTTCTGTTGCTGGTAGTTATAGTATATAGGACAAGTGAAGGGCTAGGGGCTGTAGCGTGCCTCCCCATCAAAGTGCATCCTGAGTGAAAGGAATACCAATCAGAAGAAATGTGGAATACCATTCAGGATTCATAGCAGAGTGAAAGCCTGGCAGGTGCACAATTCACATGCATTTTCAAAGAAGCAACCTAAGACTTGTTGTGGTTCTTGAATACTTGATCTTGGTGACCTTGACATTTTTGCTTCTTGAATTTACTAACCCTGAGCCTGCCAAATAATTTGGGGTAAGCAATTATTTTGGGTGGAGGGTCGCTTACTGAGTTTTGGCAAACCATTGAGGGCCGCATGACAGGCAGCTAGGGGAAGATAAATATTAACTTTCTAAATTTTTAGGGGCTCCGCGGCCTGGATAGAATGGCCTGGCGGGTCACATCTGGCCTGCAAGCCGTATTTTGCCTACCCCTGATTTATACCCAAGGGAGCTCTTGGACTAAAGAATCTGTCTACAATTGCTACTGGGAATGTTACAAATGTTTTAAACTTATTTGTGACCACACATGATGGATGGGGTAAACTATCTTAGAGCTTCTCTGTGTAAAGAAATGTACTGACATAATCATATCGGAAGAAGTGTTCAAATGGGGAGCTCTACCTGTAGAACTATAGCAGTATAGTTATATTGGTAAAAGCCCACATGTAGACAAGCTCTTGGTATATCTGTGCTTCAGTTTAGACCTTTACAGTCATTCTACTGACTGATCTAAAATGGTTGTAAACCTGTTCATAATAGACAGCCAAACTATGTTACAATCCAATCTGGTGACAACACAGTATAAATCAAAGTTAATAAGCAAGGCTGAGTATGAACTGACATTTGGTAGCCTTCACTAATTGCCACATTATTGTCCACAAGTTATGGTTTCAGATGTTTAAAAAGTTATTGTTATGCTGAAAGATGTTAATGGCTGTAATAATTGGGAGTCTTTAATAAAAAGTCACAGGCCTTGCTAAAACCAATGAGTATGCCAAGTGCTTTCTTTCAAACCCAACAGAAGGAACAATTTACTTAGTGAAACAGCAGACCAGAACCATCCCAGCTAGTGGCCCAATAGGCCAAGTCTAGACAGGCATAGCAGTGCAGCATGTGGCTCCACAGACATGTCTGTGGCACCACATACTGCATGTTCAGTTGTTCTCTGTGCTGCAAGGGAACAGCGCAGAGGGGTTTTTTGACCTGTGAATATCCAGGGGTCAAAAAAACCTGCAGAACTGCCAGCTAGGCTCTGCACGGCCAAAGTGCCACTGCTGCAGCCCCAGGAGGTCCCCAGGACCCCAGGCATGACTGCTAGGGCCAGCCTCCCTTACTCCAACCGAGGTAGCCTGCCATGCACCAGCGTGCATGACAGGCATTCTCTGGGGACAACTAACAGCAGCACAAGGTGTCCTGCTGTGAGTTGTCCCCAGGGAACCAAGCATCTGTTCACATCTGGATGAGGCCATAAAAGCTACTGCCTGAAGCACAAAGGTTCATGGGCAAGTCCAAGCAGAACTGGCCCAGGCAGATTAAGGGCATGAACATGGATGCATTTAGAGCCATTGCAAAAAGTGAAGTTCAAGAAGGCAGCAGCTGTTATGTGTAAACAAGCTGAGAATGATTTAAGTGGAGCAAAACCGCTCTGCTCCAACTTCAAATGAAGCAATGCCACCTTCCCCTGTCTTCTGCCTAACTTCAGAGTAAGAGGGCTAACTGTCTCTTCACATTCATGGTTTGCAAACTGGGGAGGGTGAGAAAGTCTGGAGGAAGAAATGAGAACATAATTCAGAGAAGAGAGCTTTTTAGGTTGCACAGAATTCACTGGACTGACATGGAGTTTTCTGAGCAAAGAAACTTCCTGCTGTTTGTTTTTACTGTTTTAAGAGAAACAGGATTACATGTATAACATCATTACAATGGGAATAAAGCTGACTAATTATCAACAGGTTTTCTTTTATTGAAAAATGTCCTGTATTATTCTGCATGCTGGCTTAGTACTCAGACCAAGAAGGTAGTATTATGGGTTTTTTTTTACCATTGTAGGTTTTCATAAAGCTGTGAATCACCATAGTTTCTTAGTGCTCTCCAGGAAAATAAAACACAAAACCTGTCTTCCAATCAATAGGAACCAGTTTAAGGTTATCAGTAGTTTAAAATATACAGCATATATGAAGTGTGAAGATGCTAATGTGCTTGAAGAGGTTACTGCAGGACAGATAAATTGATTTACATGAACCTGTATTTAATTTTCAATATTTCCCCTGCCATTATGTTGTCAATTTGCTTATGTTGTCAATGAGTTTTCTTCAGTCTTGATGAACCTAAGTAATTTTATATTATCTGCAAATTTTCCCAACTCATTGTTTGCCCCCTTTTAAATGACTGATAGCGCTAGTAATGCTGGCACTAGAAGGGACAACTGCAACATCTCATAAATAACTGTTTGCCAGATTAAAACTGAGTATTGATTTTTACTTTTCCCCCTTTCCCCTCCCGCCTTAGTCAATTTTTCACCCATAATAACACTTGACTTCTCACACCATGGCAGTTTGAGTTCACTATCTACTTCTGGAAAGGATTTTGTCAAAGGTGTTTTTATTAAAACTGCAAGTCAGTTAAATCAACCAGTTCTCTTTAATCCACTGCTTTGCTGTCCTTGGGCGCATCTCCACAAGTGTGCATGTGCAGGGGTGCATGTTTACCTCAGGACAAATAGCAGAGACACAAATATGTGTTGCTGCTATTTGTCCCCAGGCATGTCCCTGCATGCGTGCTCTGGCACGCGGCAAAGGGACCCAGGTGGGGTAGGGGAAGTTGGGGCCAGCACCTGTGCTGGCCCCAGCAGCCTTACCTGGGGTCCTGGGGGCCCCTGGAGGCAGGAGTGCCACCAAGCCAGCTGCTTGGAGCCTGGCTGGTCAGGCTCTGGTTTCTGGCAGCTCACAATACTGCAACATACACTGCACTGCTTTTCTTAGCACTGTTTTTTGTTTTTTTTTACACCAGGATCACCATGCCCCTCGAGTCTTTTTAGTCTCAAGGAACCCCTTGGAAAATGTCAGATCTATGTCTTTTCCCTCGATGTTTAACTACAGAAAATGTCTTTTCCCTTGATGTTTGACTACAGAAAAATAATAGAATAATTCTTCTGTTGCAAAGAATTAAGAAAGACCTAATAGGTCAGAATGTTTTTAACACTCTGGATTATTGCTAGTTGAAATCTCAGGGCTTGGTTTGTGAATCATGCTTGCACACGTAGCAGTGCTACCATTGCATGACACCTTGTGGCACCCTTGAAAGTAGGTCAAGGCACCCCAGGGTGCCACATCACCCTGGCTGAGGATCACTGGTCTACCAGATTTCGTGAAGCATGATTTTATTTTGCATATATCTATTTTGAAGAAAACCATGTAAGTCAATGCATGAATGCTCCTGATTTTTCCTACAGGCAGAATCCCTTGCAACTTGCAAAAAAAAAAAAAAAAAAAAAATAAGGACCTTCTTGACTAAAGCTAGACCCTGGCTACAGTCCACACTATATGCAACAGCAGCCATTTCAGTAATGACAAAAATTCTTATCAATTTCCAATCTGATTATGACATTACAAAGGGATGTTCCTAGGTGAGATTCAAGGTAGAAAAGTAGGGCCGGAAGGGACTTTTGGAGGTCATCTAGTTCAGTGGGGCCAATTTGTCTGGCACGCATGCCACTCCAGCCCAGCACCATACCTACACTCCTGGTGATCCTGGGAGAACTTTTAGTATTGGCCCCCCTTCGCCAGAGATAATGATAGTAATAATTTTTAAATTACTATTTTTGGACCCCCTCTCTGTCTAGGCCCTGTGTGGCCACCTGGTTCAGCCATGCCCGTGTCCAGCCCTGCTCCACCCCCCTTCCTCTGCTCTCTGCCCTGTGCTCCCTTCTGCTCTACTGCGTGCCATACCGAGGCTGCTTGTGGCACATGGGCTGCAGGTTGGCTACCCCTGCTGTAAGTCCAACAGTCCTGTACAAGTCCATGCCTTACCTATAAAACAAAGCCACACAGTCGACCCTACCACCCACCCTCACCTGCTGCGGGTACAGCATGGCGACAACAGTGGCCAGCGTCCTCGCCCCTGCAGGGGTGTCAAGGCACACTGGAGAGGTCCCAGGAAGAGAGCAGGGCTATTCAGGTTGCCAGCTCCGACTCAATCCTGGGCACGCAGGCAACACATGCCGTGAATGTGCCCACACACGTGTATCAGTTACGAGTCGCAGTGCGCAGACTTTATATCAGGAAGGCAAATGCACATGACTATGATATTTTAAAGCCCCCCCGGACTCAACGCTTAATATTTCTCTTAACGCAGGCCCCCTCGTTGACCTCCCCGGTGCCGCTCAGCAGGCTCCTGGCCAAGTCCTGGAGACTGCGGGGCTACCCTGCGCTCCGGCTTCCCGGGCCTTTCCTCTCCGCGTCTCTTCACGGGCTGCCCGGCCCAGCCCGCGT
>NW_005842821.1:678355-683884 GCF_000455745.1 Alligator sinensis | reverse complement strand
GCGAGGACAGGACCGGGAGCCAGCCCGCACACTCCCCATCTGCAACCAATCAGCCCCTGTCAGGCATCCTCCCCCTGTCTTGCAGCCCCCCATCCACAACCTGAAGTAAATGGGGAGACAGAAGGTGATTTAATTTCCCCCTCCATCCCCTGTCCCACTGGCAGACCAGATCTACCTGGCTGAGGTACAGCAGCCCCTGTAAACCTTTGCCCCACTTCTCACTCCAGCAGCAGGGACGGGAGTGTAGTGAGAGCAGGTCAACATGACCCCACCATCCACTTGCCTCACCACCAGCTGTGGCTGTGGGGCTGAGCCAGGCCAGTCTGCTAGTGCTGCTGAGAGTGGAGGCAAAGGAGCCAGCCTGGGCTGAGCCATGGGGACTGGGCCCTTCCCACCAGGCTGCAGCTTGTACTGGGGCCGCAGGGGCTTCACAGCCAGATTGCTCCCAGCTCCCTGCACCCAGGCCAAGCAGGGCTACCATGGAGCCACAAACTGCTGGGAAGCGCCTGGTGGGGCTGACCTAGCTGAGCTGTGGGGGCAGGGCCCTTCCCAGTCAGCTGAAGCATAGGTGGGGGCTAGCTGAGGAGCGGGCTGCCTGGGCTGGCTCAGAGGTGCCAGCAAGCTCTGAGCCTAGCACCTTCCTGATGCAGCTGCTGCCATGCCCCCTGTCCTATGTAGCACCCAGCAGCTGCAGCCACACCACAAGCTGTGGGCTGGCTGGGGCTGGGCAGGCTCTTCTACCTCCCTTGCCTCCAGCTGCTGCTGCCATGGCCACCTCTGCCCCTGCTGCACCACTCTGGGTTTGTGGGTGGGAAGCTTCAGCCGCACGGCTTCTGCCCCACAGCTTCTGCATGGGGTTCCAGTTCCAGTTCCTGGATGCCTTCGATCTGCTCCACCCACAGGGGTGGAGCAGGCAAGCAGAGTGGATGAAAGGCAGTGGACCAGGCAAGTAGAGTAGATGGAAGGCAGCTGGAACTGGAGCCAGAGCTCCATGCACTGGGCTAAAGCTGCTGGGCTGAAGCTTCCACCTGCCCAGAGCAGCACTGCACAATGTGGCAGGAGCCACATCTGGAGGCAAGGAGAGCAGAATAGCACTGCCAGGCCAAGCCAGCTTCCCCTTGCCTCCAGCGGCTGCTCCCCCACTCACTCCTGCCCCTGCTGCACCGCTCCAGGCAGCATGAAGGGAGAGCTTCAGTCTGGTGGCTTATGCCCAGCACATGGTGCTCTGGTACCAGCTCCAGCTGCCTTTCACCTGCTCTGCCCACCTGGTGTAATGAGCAGCCCCTGCGGGTGGGTGGAATAGGTGGAAGGTGGCCAGAGTGCAACTCTATGACAGTGTCATCCAGCCTGGGTGTGGGGAGCCCAGAGCAATCTGGTTGCACAGTTCCCATAGCCCCAGTCTGAGCCACAGCCCACTGGGTAGGATCCAGCCCCATGGCCCAGCCTGGGCTGGCCCCTCTGCCTCTGCCCTCAGCAGCACCTGCAGGATGGCTCAGCTCATTTCCACAGCCCCAGCCCTGGGCATATAGCAGGGCCATATTGGCCGGCTCTGGCCAGCCCCCTCACCTCCTGCCACCTGAACAGGAGTGGGGGAAAAAGCTGGGCAGACTCTGGCTGGGGTCCCATGCCTGTGCATGGAGACAGTGAAGTTTAATCTCTCTCCCCTGCTCCCCTTCACCTGAGGCACTGTCCTGGCCGGTGTCTGGCCTCAGAGATGAACCTGGCAATGGCTGTTTCTCACCTCCCTCTCCAGGCACACCCTGGCTGGGGTCCCTACAGGCCAAGGTTGGGGTTTAAACCCCACTGCAATCATACTTAGTCCCTGCTGTGGCTTGGCCAGGCCCCCACATCAGCTTCCCTCCAGCATTGTGGCTGCTGAGGAAGGGAAGGGAGGGCTGCTCTAGCGCCCCTCAGCTTCTGGCCTGAGCCATTGCAGGTATGTACTTGCATTTCCAGAATCAAAAGTGAATGTCTATTCACTTGCAAATTGGTTCAGTCTTTGCAGGTTCAACTAACCTGCAAAAATTGAATCAATCCAGGTTCCAGCTTTTTGAATGTCTCTCTAGTCTGTGTGCTTTATATTTCAGCCTTAACTTTGGATATCTTTGGCTTTGTGAAGGAAAGACGTGGAAACCTGCTTCTTCATGGACAGGTTTTATTTTTGTCCTGAAGACATGTAGCTCTTTTTAAAATATATGTTTTTTATTTATAAAATATATTTATATATTATAAATAAAATCCATTATATATGCACTGATTTGTTCAGTCCTGAATTTGCCATTGCTATTGTTATTTGTTTCTATTATAGTTGTGTCTAGAAGTCCCACACATCAGTCTGGGCCTTTTTGTGCTAGGTGCTATACAAACAAAGGATGGCTGTTTTGGCAAGTAACTATTTCAACTCATGAAAGTCAACAAGAGTTTTATCATGGACTTCCAAGGCCAAAATTTCACTCCATAACAGTAAGAGATGAACTCTGTGCCCTTATTCACTGCAGTCTGTAAGTTATCCTGCTGACTGCAACTGGGCTGGTTGTTTTGCAGATTTACTTCCAGTCTAACCACATGCAGCAGCATCTTCCTACCACTGAGGGGACAGAAGGAACTAAGGGCAACTCATCCAGGCTCTAAAGCAGGGGTATAACAGGGTTATTCTGCATCTTGGGTGCCAGCGAAGCAAGATGCAACAGCCCTAGTCAGGCAACTGTGGCAGCTACTATTTCCACCCCTTCCCCCGTGAAGTTGGTGCCTGGGGCTATTGCCCCAGTCATCCCTCCTTTGGTTATGGTACCACCCTGAAGTATTACAGGACAAAGTGTTACTCATATTTAAGGGTGTCAAAGATATGTCCGACCAGATCTGGCCCATGGAGACATTTCATCTGGCCCGCAGTGCTTCTAGAGAGGCCAGGAATTCAGGGGTAGGTCCCACCTCTGAATTCCCATGTGTGGAGTTTTGTTGAGGATGTGTGTCGATGGCAGCAGCACTAACATTGACTGTGTTAACCACCACTGCCTCCAGATCTGTATCTGGCCCACAAGACTCCTCATGGTCCAGATCCAGCTCACAAGGAGCCCATAATCCAAATCCAGCCTGAAAGGCCAGTTGAGTTTGATGCTACTGCAATCATTTGGGAGGTAGATCTTTTTATTTACAGTTCAGAAATTCATTTTTTAAATAAAATTGTCACCACACTGAATGCTTCAATATATAGCATGTCAAGCATAGGCAGACAGGGTCCCTGCCATAAAATATATCCTCCCAGCTCTACCTGTGGAATAATCTGAAGAACAAATCTTAACAACTAGCTCTGGGCAAACAATGGGTATGCCAGGGAGAGTCCCTGAGCTGGAAGAACCAGTTCTACCCAGAGAATTGGAAAATAAAGGAGGTTTGGAAGCTGGAAAATCTAAGAATAGTAAAACAAAGAAACCATAGAGACAAGAAAAACTTGGGCAGGAAAGGAATCTTGTTTTCAAAGTGGGGAAACTTTTGTGACTGCAGGACTAACTAAGAAAGGAGGAAGGCAACTGGGAAAGAGAGACTACTGATATTGCATCCAAGAGGAGAAGACATAAGGAGAGAAGTTCAGGAGTAGGTACATTTCTGGGTAGGAAAATGACCCAAATCCAAAAGAAACACTCAGATAGTAAGGACAGAAGCAGGAATGGCATGTAAGTGCATTATTTTTTAGTTTGTTGATCTTTACCACAAAAAGTAATTGGCTTGGGAACCTTCTCTAAAGTCTGTGTGCTATATACTTCAACTATCACATGTCTTTGGAGTGGTAAGCAGTAACCCAGAGTGCCCCAAAATAGTGATTATGGGGAAAGGTGTATTTAACTGGTTGTATAGGAACAGCAACACTTGTACAAGGTGCTCATCTCATCTCAACCAATGTCCATTGAAGGGTAACAGAGAAGACCTCTGCCCAGAAAAGTATTCCAGAAAGGCCAAAGGAAAAAGAGAGAGCATGAGAGAGAGGCTCTATTTACCCTCAAGAAACTTCAAAGCATATGAGCACTGTATAAAGGACACATACAGCAGCAAGGGGAAGCTTTACCCTCCTGATAAGCAGAATCTGGCACCAAGATTTTCTTTGCCTTATTGCCTATGTTCTACTTTTTATAAGGCAAGCCCTTCCAGGCAGATATTTTTTTCTTAACTTTGGACCCTAACTGCAAATGGGGGATGATACCATAATATAAATATCTGTAGTATACAGATATGTATACACCAACAGTAGTGATAAATGTATAACATTAAACTGATCAGAAATGGCATGTTTCTCCTGCAAAAATCCACACTTTTCCCCATATTTCTTGAGACATACTTCCACATTTACTCCTCAGTGTGTGTGTCTACATGTGCTATTAATTCACAGTAGGCTCCAAGAGTTGATTGATTGCAAGCACAAGGCCTTTTGTCCTTGGCAAAATGACACCAATTCCAAGAAAAAGAAATTGACTCCACAACAAGCCAAGGCAGAGATTCAAAGGCAGATGCATGATATGAAGAACAAATGGTGGAAAGACAAGGCTAAGGAGATTTAACATCTGGCTGATATCCATGATGTGCGCAGGTTCTTCAGTGCCACCAAAGCCATCTATGGTCCAATCACTCAGGAACCAACCCCATTGAGACCTAAAGATACAGGAGACCTGATCAAGGAAAGGGGAGCCATCAAAGTCCTTTGGAAAGAGCATTTTAAAGACCTTTGCAATCAAGACTCTGCTGTTGACAAGAGTGTTCTCAATTCCATCCCACAACACCCAATCACAGATTATCTTGGAATCCCTCCAACCCTTGATGAGGTAAGGAAAGCAAATGAAGAACAAGGTGTCTGGAGTGGATAGAATCTCTACTGAAATCTTAAAACAGGGAGGAGAGGAGTTCACTTCACAGCTTCATGCCCTCATCTTAAGGATCTGGAATGATGAGGAATACCAGACGACCTCAGGGACACCATGATTGTGACAATCTTCAAGAAAGGACACAAGTCTGACTGTGGAAACTACAGAAGGATCACCTTGCTGTCCACAACAGGAAAGATCATTGTGATAACCCCTCTGAACTGTCTCCTTCCCCTGGTGAACAGTTCCTCCCAGAATCTCAGTGTGTATCAAGAGGCACAACTGAAATGATCTTCACAGCTTGCCAGCTGCAAGAGAAACATCAGGAACAACATAAGCCTCTCTACATGGCCTTCTTTGACCTCACAAAAGCTTTTGACTCTGTCAACTGTGCTGGCCGGCTCCCGGTCCCGTCCTCGCCGGGCGCGAGCCGGGCCCATCTGTGTGCATGCGGGCTGTGGCCGGCAGCCCGGGCACGAAGGGCCAGAGAAAAGTCGCGGGGTGGAGTAGTACGCTCGAGCTAGAATCAGTCACGGAGGCGTAATGGTTGATTGAAAAGATTATTTACTTACACCCCAGGTGGTCGTGGTGTAGGCTGGTCAGCTTTCCAGGCTCAGCTCCGCTTCCTTCCTCATTGGAGGACTCTAATAAACTCGGTTCCTTGACCCCGGAGTGA
>NW_005842821.1:668111-674813 GCF_000455745.1 Alligator sinensis | reverse complement strand
CAATGCAAAGAAGGCTACAGAACGGCGGGAAACACTTTTCTGCACGCGGGTTCTCCATAACAACAGAACACTCCGTCGTGCAAAAGATCTCCAATTCGGCGGGAACATAATTTAGCGGTGCCGAAGCACACACAATTAAAAAATCCACAACTTTGGGTTGTGACATCAATGAAGACTGTTGTGGAGGATCCTTCTGAAGTATGGATGCCCACTGAAATTTGTCACCATTCTCTGCCTGCTCCATGATGGTATGTAAGCGGTGGTTCTCAGTAATGACTATCACAGATCCCTTTGAAGTTAAAATGGGAGTTAAGGAAGGCTGCATCATCACTCCAACATTCTTCTCAATATTCCTTGCTGCAATGTTACATCTGATCACCAACAAGCTTCCAGCTGGAGTGGAGCTAAATGATCAAAATGGATAGCAGGCTGTTTAACCTCAGCTGACTCCAAGCCAAAACCAAGACCACCCTGACCTCAATCACCGAGCTCCAATACATTGATGATGCTATAATGTGCACTCACTCAGAAGCAGACCTTCAGGTAATCATCCACATCTTCACTGAGGCATACAAGAAAATGGGACTGACACTTAACATTCGGAAGACTAAGGTCCTCCACCAACAAGCTCCTAATGAACAGTCTCCAGGCTCCAGTAATCCAGATCCATAGTGAGACTCTGAAGAACATTGATTACATGAACGCCTTGTGCCTCCCAAGGCTAGGGGGGCACAGCAACCACCCACAGGTAGTTGGGGGGGGGACGGAGGGCATGGCAGTGGCAAGCGGGGACTGCCTGCGGGTGGCCATGCTGATGTCAGCAGCAAGGGCAGGCCAAGCGGGCGATCTCAGCAGCAGGGGGGCATGGTGAGCACTGAGTGGTGATCGGTGACAGCCCACAGATGCTGCCGGCAGTGTCGGTGGTGGGGCAAGGGTCGCGAGCAGTGACTGCCCATAGACACCACCAGCAGCATTGTTGGGGGTGAGGGTGGCAGATGCCAGTGGCAGCATCAGCAGTGGCCAATCCCAGGGGGTGCACAGCCAATCTCAGGGGGTGAACATGCACCCTTGTGCACCCACTACGCATTGCCAACAGTTGATTATTTCCTGTACTTCAGAAGCCATCTCTCTCAGAAGGCTGACATCGACAAAGAAATTCAACATTGCCTAAATATACAAGTGCAGCCTTTGGATGCCTGAAGAAATTGGTCTTCAAAGATTGTGACATCCAATCCAAAACCAAGATCATGGTTTATCAAGCAGTCATGATCCCCACCTTGCTGGACAGAGATGAGTCATGGACATCATACAGGAGGCATCTAAAGTTGTTGGAAAGGTACCATCAATGCTGCCTGCAGAAGATCCTTCAAATCCAGTGGGAAGAGAGATGAACCAATGTTAGTGCCCTCCTGCTAGTAAACACCATGAGTACTGAGGCAATGATCAGCTTCATTGAGCTGACCATGTCATCCAGATATCTGACTCCAGAGTCATGAAGCAAGTTTTATTCTACCAGCTCAGCCAAGGCATATGCTCAAGAGGAGGGCAGAGAAAGCATTTCAGGGACATCCTCAAGGCCAACTTAAAAAAAAATGTAATATCAATGTCAACTCATGGGAGGCTATCACCCAGGACCATCCCAAAATAAGGAAGAATCTGGTGCAGGGATATCAGTACTTTCAAACTTCATGACAACAGGAGAAGAAAAAGCAAGAGTGGCAGAAACAGTGTGTCATGGATCAAATCAAGAATCCAGTGCCATCCACCTCACACAGAAACACGTCCTGGACAGGCCTCATCAGCCATCTTCAGACATACAGATAATACAATCATGGAAGACAATCATCCTTGACTGTGAGGAATAGAAGAAGAAGAGGAGGAAGAAGAAGAAGAGGTAGACAAAAATGAAGACAACGATGATGAAGAAGATGACGATGACAACGAAGATGAAGAAGACTGCACAGTTAGTGCAGCTTGGTACAAGGCTGCTACCACCCTGCTCTGACCCTCTTCAGCAGCTGGAGGGAGCTCCAGGCTCCCTCAAGTGCTAGCTTGTGGGGCTGGCAAGGGGCGCAGAGTCAGTCCCAGTGGGCACAGGGCCAAGACAGCTCTGCCAGCTGCAGTAGCAGCTGGCTCCTGACCCCACGTGGACCCAGGAATGGACCTGATGTGCACCAGACAGGAGACAGCTGCCCTTGCAGTGGGCAGAGCTCTCCTGGCCCTATGCCCATCAGGACACACAGCTGCCAGCAAGCCCCTTGCTGGGCAGGTCTTCCCTGCCTAGCAGGGGATTTGCTAGGAGCTGTTTCAGGTGTGGGCTAGCTACCAGCAACTGGGTGGGGGTGGGGCATGGGGCTCACCAGCAGCTGCCCTGCTTGGCATAGAGTTGGCTGTCCAGGGAGTGGGCAAGATCTGGGTTCCCAGCCTCCACCTGTCCCCCAGAGGAGCTCTATGCAGGGGATCCAGAAGCTGTCTGTCCCTGGTTCTGAGCACCAGGACCAGGGACAGACAGATCCCTGTCCCTTGTGGCCCCTGCTGCCTAGTCTGACTGGAAGAAAACTTACTCCTGGTCAGTGTCTACATGAGCCTTACTGTGCAGTAGCTATAGCACAATTAACCTTGTACCTGTATTTACAGGAAGCAGCTAACTGTGCAGTAGCCTAATTTACTGTGCAGTAAATGGTGTGCACTTGTAGACAGCAATGCTTTATTGCACAGTAAATTAGTCTACTACACAGTGAAACATCTTGTGTAGAGGTACCAGGTGAGACCAATGTTTACATTAAGTTTTGTGCTATATAAAAATATCTGTGAACAAGCATATAGGTAAATATACAAGTCAAACTAGGTATTAATAAATTAGTACTCTAATACCATAAATAAACCAATAACACCAACTCCAGTTTACAGTTAGGAAATGGAAGAGGGGGGTGTTTGTTTTTTGCATTCTTATTTGACTAAAGTTCAGCCAGTCACAATTTATTACCATGAAATCTCTGTTCCCTAATTTTTCACCATTCTAGGTTGTATCAGATACATTTTAATCATGCTACCTTGTGCTCTGGTGTCATGTGATTTCTTCCATAGCTTTCTTCCATTAAATATTTTGCTCTTACCACATGCCTTCTTTTCTGCATGGGTATCTTAACATTATGTACCTTTAAACTTTTGGAACTTCTCAAAAACCTCCATTCTTGCATGTCTCAGTATTGCCATTCCATGAAATTGCTTACCTTGGTATAGTAGGTCTTCTATAACCCATTGCTTGTAATTGTAATTTCCAAAGCCTCGTTAGATCCAGTACTCAATGCAACTGTAGTACTGCTCTCTGAATCCTATGCCTATTGAAATAAACCTCTTTTTATCCTCTTTTATGAACCTCTTCTATATATATTTTATGGATATAACATGCCTTCAAGTTTGGGTTACTACATCTGTTTGCCTTGTAGAATACCTGAAAAGTATCTGAACCTCTTTTATTGGGGGGTTTAAGAAGAAGCCAGATAGGTATCCATCTTGGATGGTTTAGAAATAACATACTGTGCATCTTTACAGAAGGTAGAACTAGATGATGTGGAGGTCCCTTCCAACCCCATGGGTCTACGATTTCAGTATTATCCAGTAAGTTTCTCTGCATTTGTCAGGTATACAATTACATGTTTAAAAATATGTATATTACTGCTTTGTTATTGTAACAATAACACCTAGAAGCCCCAACCAAAGGACTAGTGAGTCTCTGAAAGAGGCACAGAAGCAATCAGACTCTGTGTTTACAATCAGAATAACGAAAACAGGAGAGGTGGATGAGATGGTAGGAATATAATATGCAACTAGAAAGAATACTGATGGGTTTGCAAAAGAGCATGCTAGTTCCATAAATGTTAGTATCCTTTTTAAAAGTTATTTTGTGTGGGGTTTGGTAGGAATTACCAGCACTAGTGCTGTCAATTATTTCTGTTTGAAGTTCTAGCTCCTGGAGACTAGTGATTAGCTGAAAAACTTTAAACCTTGTAGAGAGGAAAATTGAAGATATGACCAAAATGTGGCCAAACACTCAGAAATCAGAAGACAAATAAAAACAAAACATTTGGGGTCCCAATGTGTGGTTTAACCCATGAAGCAAACAAAACTGAAAGACAGATGTGAGGAGAGGAGACATTACATGGAAAAAGTAATGGTAAGATCTCTCAATAGAGTGCAAGTTAGACAGTGGTTGCATAGTAACACCTACATTTGTTTGTTTTCTGAGATTGTCAGTGTCTTATCTTATGCTCTACAGTCATGCAAATACCACTGTATGGGTGCCCAAAAAGTGCCTAAAACATATAGAAAGAAACTACATTTTCAAAAGCAGCTAGTGATTTTGCATACTCAAGCTGGCACACCTGTAAGGGTGCCCTTGAAGCTTAATAGTACACAATTGGCACACATAGAAACAGCAGCAAATAAATAATAAACATCATTAATAAAGTATTGTCTCAACTTTTTAGAGTATATGTATGCATGCACATTACAGCATAGCTCTATAGTTCCACACCCACCATAAAAAAACTTCACGCTATCAAGCAACTTCACTAATATCAATCCAATCATCAAAAAGATTTCATCTTCTAATAGCAACATTAATATCCAGACCAGTCTCATTTTATATAAACATCAAAGATAAGGATGGATAACATTTTTCCTTTTTAAATTGTTTTCAACAGAGGTCTGGGGGCTTAAGCAACCACATTTTTTTTTGTGGAAATTGCCTACTTCCTAAGGAAAATGTTGACTTTCAGTGAAAGATGAACAACCATAAGAAGTTATCAGATTATAACTAAAGGAAAATTCCTTGCTTTTGGACAAACATTCTTTGATTTTTCTTTTTAAATCAAAAGTCAAAATTTTACATCCAAACAAGATTTTTTTTCCAACTGGAAGGCTAGCATTCTCTGTTAGTTCATTTTCATCATAACTCTTTGGAGAGGGATGGGGGTTGGGAAGAGAAACATTTTCCAACCAGTTTTAAACATACCACATAAATGCATGGACAGATTCCTCATGTCAACCACAGACTTGCTTTCAGTTCCAAAATATAATCAACTACAAACACAGACCCTATTTCTCAAAATCCCAGGCAACCACACAGGCTTAAAATCTGATAGCAGTAAGATATAGATATTTTGTTGAGTGATAACATCTTTAAGAAAGGAAAGTATATTTTCCCTTAAAAGTTGTGTGTGACTTCTTTTTTTGGTGGTTCTCCATGGAGAATTGAAAGGTATTCTTTTGCAGAGCTCTAGAATCTGAGAGAACATAAAATGTTAGAATATTGCTTGGCAAAAGTGCTGTATGTAACTAGGCAAGGTAGACAGACAGATCCTAATTAAATCAATTATAGGATATACGTCTTATCTTTTATGATTTCAGTACAAACTTTATCATGATAAAACTGTATCTATATCTATATATAATATGTCAATGGTTTTAAAGATAAAAGATTAAATAAATGTCATCAGAAAAATTTCAAACAATGTGAAGCTTCCTCCCCAACCCTTTTTTCTCCTTTCTGCAGATTAGCAAATGTCTCATAAAACCACAGAAAAATCAAGTTGCTTTTGTGAACATTTTGTGTGCATCCTACTGATGCTCTGACTTCAGCAACTGATCAAGTAAAATGTGTGGAAACATTTCCTGTACTTTATCTTTTTGCTGACAGGCAAGTGCATAAGAAGTGACACCCTTGAAAAGTGCCTCAAGATCCAGAAAATCAATGATATACATGATAGTTACAATTCCCAATGTGTCCAACCAGACCAGACATTGAACTTAGATTACAGTTCAGTATTTAGTAAGATATTTAGTAAACAGTGAAGTTTACAGTGATTCTGTTCAATGCAAATCATATATACTAAATATGGTGATTTTTTATATCATTTTAACATTTGGCTGCATTAAAAAGAAACACTGCTGTTCTTCATTCCCATCTTTTCAAGATTCCAGGCTTCTCCTTCAGATATTTCCCTTAAGTCCTCCTAATGTAAAAAGGCATTTTTTTTCCAAATTCCCATACTATTATTATTCTCAGAACCAAAAAAAAAGTAGTTTAACAGTTATTTCTTGTCCTGATGTGGCACATTATTTTACAACATGCACATTGCACAACTACAGTTTGATTTATCAAACAGATTGATTTATCTCATTCATCACATGAGAGGGTAGCAAGTTTCTCACTCTCAAGTTGGACAGGAAATTGATTTCTCAGAAGAGAATAAAAATATCTATACCATTGCAACTTTCCTCCATATTTTAAGTGGTATCATTTTTATTATATTTATGTGAATCCAAGAACACCCTCAATTTAAGACAAGCCCCCCAAAATCCAAATCTACACATAGAAAATTTATAATTTGTTATAATTTTCCATGTATAGAATCTCATTGCTAGAACATTTTCTTAAATTCATCCTCACCCCCACTGTGGTGGGGAAAACAGTGGTAGGGGGGCAGGCAGTGGGAGAGGCAGTAAGGAGACAGGTGGTGAGGGGTAGGGCAGGCACTAGGGGAAGCAGTAACAGGACAGATGATGGGATAGCAGTGGGGAACAGGTGTGGGGCAAAGGCAGCTTACCTTCTGCCACCTGTCCCTTCCCGTCACTTAGTACCCCTTGTGCCTGCCCCATCTTGCAGTCTAGGCCCCCTGTCCCCCTATTCCCTCCCTC
>NW_005842821.1:659393-668080 GCF_000455745.1 Alligator sinensis | reverse complement strand
CCCCCCCCCGCCCAGCCCCACTCCCTTCCCATTCTTCCAAACACTTACCCTTTGTAGGCTCCATCCTGGCTGCAGCCTGGGGCACAGAGCACAGTCTTAACCTGGTCCCACAGCAGCAGTGCAAAGCCAGCACCAGGGGTAAGTGGTGAAGTAAGGGGGGCTAGCGAGAAGGCAGAGGCTGAAGGGGAGGAGGGCCCCCAGGCTGTTGGAGGTGGGAAGGGGAAGAGGCAGGGTGTGCAGAGGTGATAAAGGGGGCAGATAGCAGCTATGGCTGTTACCCTGACCTGGGGTCCGGGTTGGATCTGGAGTTGCAGCAGCTGCCTGCCCCCCACTGCTTTGTACTTGATTCCAAGATGAGGGCCCTTTTTCCCTCCATGTAAAATGAGGAAAAAGCCTTGTCTTGGAAGTGAATAAATATAATACTTCTGTAGCAGCTTATTTCATTACCCTATCATATACACTTGTCTTCAACCCCTGACCAGCTTGACTCAACCAAGTGTGCCTCATTACAGAGTAGGGTTGTAGACAGGCATAACTGTATCCCATTCCAGGTGGTTTTGGGTCCTGGATTCTGCTAGCAAAACTCAGATATCCAAACACTTCTGAATCCATTTCTCAATTAAGTGCTTACTATCTTACTACTGTCTTACTTTAACTACTTCTAAAAATCACCCTGTGTGCGTTTTGTTTACACAACACCTATTCCTTCAAATATTGAGCCTGTAGACAATGAAACATCTAGCTTTTAATAGTCCTAGTATAATGTGTAACAATTCACAGAATCAAATACAGGACACATCCCCATGAGCATGTATGTGTGTTTCCCCAGGGACAGATAGTAGCAGCACATAGTTGTGCCACTGCTACTTTTCCCTGGGGAATGCGCCTGCATGCGTGTTCTGGTGCACAGCAAATTGCTCCAGGTGGAGTAGGGGAGGCTGGGGCCAACACCTGGGCTGGACCCAGTAGCTTTACTTAGGGTCCTGGGAGCTTCCCAGGGCTGCAGTGGTGGCGATCCAGACACTCAGAGCCTGGCCGGTAGCTGAAGCATAGCTCTGGCTGGCCAGGCTTCAGTTTTGGGTAGCGCATGCTACAGCCACATGCACTGCCCCATTTTTTTAAGCATTTTTTTTAGATACTGGGATTTCCCAGTATCTAATTTTGGCTCCACACTGAAAAAATGCAGCGCAGAGAACCTCTTCACATACACTGTGTGCATTTTCTGGCGCACACTTTCACTCATCTGGACACACCCATAGAATCTAGTATAGCTGACATCTAAACACATGGGTGGCATGATACTTATCCCAGTTTCTCATTGTAAGGAGCCCAGTTATCCAAGTGATTATTTTGTTACATTCCCAAGTAAGTCAGGTTACCTCTATGAGCCTTTACAATGAGTGCTATGTGAGTCTTTACCTGTGTGCTGTCCATGGACTGTTTGCCCATGGGTAGATTTAACTGATAAGGTTGTTGGTCTTCTGTACTTCCCACTTGTACCTATCATTGGCAGCCATAGTGGCTAATAATAAACAACATGTTTATTGGGCTTTTACTGACAGGCATGAATATGCCATCAACTGAACATCTTGATCATGCCATTTAGCAGCTCTAGAAATGTTTTTTTCAACTGTAGAGCCATTACTACCATTCACTACTCTCCTTTTTGGGCAAGGTGGAGTTTTAAAACATCATTACTATTAAAATTATATACTGGTAAGACTCATTGCGATGACCAAAGAGATGTGTCACAGCATATGACGTAACACTCACCAGGAAAGGAACAGCAAACCATAGAAACATGATGCCTCTGGGCTATCCATATTCCTAAAATATGACAAAAGCCTGAATCACTATGATAAGGTTCACACTGGATAGCACTGGCTATAATCATGAGGCAGTCTGCCAGTAAAAATAATATTAGTTGCTAATGCTGTCCCTTAGGAATAATAAGTGCCATTGTTATCACCTGGGAAACCAAAATTAACACTGAATTTGATACAACTCCCCAAAGGATTAATCAAAGGGGAAGGGATATTTCTCTGGATACCTTTCCATAGTTAACAATAAATATCCTTTCCTTCCTATGTGTTTTTCTCCTTGATCAGTTTGCCTCCATCCCTGACCCTGGGAAAAAACACTGCAACTACAGCATCTTGGGTTCAGTGAGAAGATATAGATCAGAGATCTATCCTGGCTAACTAGCTTTAACTAATATTAATATAAAATTGGAAATTGGTCTGCCTTGTTAGAGAATGCAAGGTGCCTAGTACAACATGATACAGCCCCCAGAAAATCTCCAAAAATTAATGCCACCTTGAGCTAATGCTGTTCACAGGTAGACAAATGATGCAAACACACATGCAATATCTGTATGGTAAATGAAGAGATTATAGGAAGTTAGCCACAGTTTGTACAGTACCTGAAAAAATTGATTTTTAAGACAAATCCAAGGGGGGAGGCTTGTGGGAAATTTTTTTAATGGTGCGAAAGAAACAGAGCTTTAAGATATACTAGTCTAAACAAACATTTTTGTTTTGTCTTTAGCTAAAGCTAATGAAGTGCCCCACTTAGTCTGAATAGCTAAAGGGTTATAACAACTAATACCAACATAGCCTTAGGTCAAGAAGCATGAGCTCAGCAACTGCCATTTAGTATTCAAGAGCTGTTGCAAAGCAAGCATGGAAATATACTGCTGAAGAAATAGAAGCACCTTCAGTTCTGCTTTGAATTCTGTAGTGTTTATAGAAGAAACAGGAGGTAGTAGGAGCTATGATTTATCATAGCAAATACTGAAGTAATATATGCACTTGATGCTGGGATATGTAAACAATGCCAGAGCTTTTTTTTTTTTAAACCAGTGTCAAATCCTTTCAACAATTCTTTAAATAATCAGTCTTTTCTATCACTGGAAAATCCTATTTTATCCATAAGGCCAAGAACCCAGTCCATGGGCACAACATGGAAAATATAAAGAATATAGAAACGCTGGGCAGTATATATTACATGGACAGTAGTTTCAAATTAACTGGCTGTTTCTGCTATGAAGCCACCGGATAGCCTTGAACTACCAGAAAAATGCCTCTTGAAGGCCAAATCCTCCTTCCCTCACTCGCTTCAGAAATATCATTAATTTAGATTTGACCAAAAAATCAGGGGGAGGGCAGGAACAGGGAACCCTTCCTGCTTCTATTTTCTTTCTTTCCATTTTATTTTGTTTGATTTTATTACACCAGACTATGATAGTGATTACTGATAGTTTGCTATATGGATCACACATACCAATGTTTCTTCAGCAGCTTCTGTAATATAATGCTGTACTAATGTCTCTCCTAATATGGACAAAATCAAAATATTGTTGAGTATCCAATTAAAGATATTTTGACTATATAAAAGTTTCAATCAAATGTTACCCCCTCCCTCCAAAGGAATGTTTTTAAATGTGACTCAGGAGAAATGTATCAAATTGCCTACTACTCTTATAGAGCCCAGCTGAATTCCTAAATTACAGCGAATGCCTGATTACTTAAATTTAGTTAGCTTCTACTAGGGGTTGCAATTAGTCAGTTGGTACAGGTTTCCCAAAAAGAACAAAGGCATTATCAGAGAAATAGACTAAGACAGAACTAAAGAGACACGGGGAAACCTGGTACCTTCACCCTATAGTAGCAATGGGCTAGAAAAGACAAATGTATACATTCAAAGAAAACCTCAGTCTGTCATTGAAGGAAAAGATTCAAAACTCCATGGACCTGTACTGCAAACTGGGACAGTCAATAGCATAAAACACTGCCATGCTTGTGTAGAATGGTGGTCTTTATAGTGTAAAGAGACAAGGTTTAATGTAACCATCCTTTAAAACAGCTGTCCAACTGGAGCCCCATGGAGATGAGGGAATTTATGGTCATGGTACTTAGGGGAAACTCAAGGCACCAGTTCAGTGTAGCAGAGAGGCACCCACCATAAAGCTCAGTGGGGGTAGGAGGTGCACAGTGCATTGCATGGTCAAGGGGACCATGGCCCCATACTACTCAGAAGTTGGACAACCCTGCTCTAAGAAACTACCAGTATTTAAGCCCAAATTAAACAAAGTGACTGAAAAAAACAAATTAAACAAAGTGATCAGCACTGCATTCATTGACCTTTCTGCAGCCATAAGATACTGCTTGGCAGCATGGTCTGTTGCTAAAACTGTCCTACCTTCTCCTGTGTGCCAGGCTGCTCCACCTTTTGTGGACATTTCTAGACAATCAACAGATGCATGTCTACCTCTGAGACGAAATGAGTAGACCAAGGATGTTAAATAATTGCCTCCCACAGGGAAGTGTTCTGGCCCCGACCCTCTTCAACATTTATGTAAGCAATATGCCTGCTGCCTCTTTGAGAAAATTTGCATAAGCTGATGACCTGGCACTAACCACGCAGGCAAAAACCTTCAACAAGATTGAAGACATGCTGATGTTAGACCTGTCAGTAATGGCAGAATATTTCTGCAAGTGGAGGCTGCAACCAAATACAACTAAGCATGTCATCTCAGCATTTCACCTCAACAACCATAAACCTCATGTTCATGTCAACATCACCTTTTGCGGAGAAAAATTACAATATGATCCAATTCCATCCTATGTAGGTGTGACTCTTGACTGCACTGTAACCTTTCATAATCATCTTCAAAAAATAGCTGTGAAGATCAAGAGTTGGGTGAACATAGCGCAAAAACTCACTGGAATGAGCTGGGTGCCATCACAGGAGTAATCTGTACCCTCTGCTCTGGCATTGGTCTTCTCAACAGCTTAGTACTGTGTACCTGTCTGGGTGCTGGTACTCATATACTAAATGCGTGGATATCCAGTTAAATTCTGCAATGCATGCGATCACCAGAACTCTGAAATCTACACCAATTTAG
Source organism: Alligator sinensis (assembly GCF_000455745.1). Taxonomy (NCBI): domain Eukaryota; kingdom Metazoa; phylum Chordata; order Crocodylia; family Alligatoridae; genus Alligator; species Alligator sinensis. The sequence continues at coordinate 663,174 of NW_005842821.1, read as the reverse complement.
TGGTTACTGGTGCTGGCCAATATTGCTCCTCCAGACATTTGCTGCAACAAAGCTAGATACAGAGAGCATGAATGACAATCCAGACCTCCCCATTCACAAAGATTTAAAGAACCTTCCAGCTCATTGCTTGGTCTCCTGGAAACCTTTGTGGACACATGCACAAGCCCTCACAGGACACTACAGTGCAGCAGCTTCAAGGACAGCATGGAATGAAACCAACATTTGAAATAAACATCTCATTTCTGACCCAACAATAAAGCCTCCTACTTTTGACCTTCCACAAAAAACATGGAAGGTTCTAAATGAGATCCAAACTGGGCATGGCCGCTATGGTTACTCGATGCACAGATGGTGTATTAGGAGTTCTGCAGAACGTGACTGTGGCAATCCTGATCAAACTATGGGCCACATAACACTCTGCCATCTATACAAATTTGACAGTGACAATGCAGAGATTTGCTAAATCTCTGCATTCCCTTTGCTCAAGGCAGGGGCAGGCAAGATATGGCTTGTGGGCTGGATCTGGCCCAGCACACAATTCCATCCAGTCCACAGGGCCCCTCCATAATCCCTGGCCCTGAGCTACCCCTCTGCAAGCCAGTGCCTCCATGCAAGAGGTGTGGCTCTGGCTGCTAAACAACCACCCCCCAACCCCAACCTGGCTAGACCTGCACCAGCCCTGAGCTAGGGGGCAATAGAGACAAGAAGCCTCTGCCTGGCAGAATTCATGCCTGGCCACCCATGGCTGTTCCCAGTCTCCCTGCCTGCAAGGGTGGGAATGCAGGTACACAGCACAGACAGTAACCAGCATGTGGTCTACAAGCTAATGCTGAGAGGTGTCTGTGTAAGGCAGAGGGGATGGGGGAGCAGGGGGAAGCCAGGAAGATGCCTTCAGTCTCTGTGGAGCTCCAGCTAGGGAGCAGAGGGGAGGGGCCAGCCCTGCTGTGGAACAGAGAGCCCGGCCCAGCCGAGAGAGCATGCTGGGATGCTGGAGGAGTCTGGTTTAACTTAAACCAGCAGATGGTCTGGGACAGACATTGCATAAACTATTTTGAGCCAAATCAGTTAAGTCTGATACTACATTCAACCTGGCTTACCTCAAACTGGTTTCAGCCATTTTCAAACTGGTTCATGTGTACTGGACATCTGTTCTGTTACAGGTTTAAACCAGTTTCTGATCACTTAAACCAGTTTATATGTAATATCTGTCCCTAGCCCCAATCCCCAACCACTTCCCCCCACATATACCCCCTTACCCACATGCAAATATACAAGAATAAGATTGTATTTTGAGCTATTATGCAATCACCTCTAGATGCACCACACAAATACACATAAATCAGTACAAAAATATTTTAAAAATAAAATTAAAATAAGTTATAGTAGATGTTTAGAATTTTTAGTGTTTGATTTGTTTCTTTTCCAATTTCAAGATGGCACCCCTCCTCCCCCAAGGACTAGTTCCAGTGGCAAGGGGAGGGAATTCTGGTTGAAAAGGTCAGAGGTTAGGGGCAGGATTTCCAGTTCCAAAATGGTGACTAGGGGGTGGGGCACCTGTCAAGGGGCAGGACTATCTTTACAGCCCTCAACAGCTCATGAAAACTCGTTAAGCAGCCCTCCAGCTGAAATAATTGACCACCCCTGCTCAAGAGCATTAGACTGGCTAACTAACCTTAACCTGGACTTATAATAGTTGTTCCAAGTCATCTATATGAAATAAGGAGAAGTGACTGATCAGTTAATACTAACATCCATAATCAAAGCAGACAATAAACCTTGGTAGTAGGATAACTCAGTATTTTTCAGATACAGAAAGTATTAGAGTTCACGTTAAAAAAAACAAAAAGGAAAACTGCATTTTGGTACCATAATGTTAACAGTATGCACAATATAGACTCAGATCTGATTAAGTGAACTCGGGCTCACGAAAGCTTATGCTGATTTAGTCTGTAAAGTGCATCTCTGCTTTGCCTTCTGCCTGGCTGCAGGCTAACACAATTAACTACCTCTCTCAAAATTTTCAAACACACATCATTCCTCCGGAGGGGTAAGAAAGCTTCCTAAGTAGCTGGGAGATGGGGCCAGACTTTTACAGTGTACATCTTATAGTCCTAGGAGGAGAATACATAGACAAAATGAAGCACTACAGAAACCTGATTTGGGATTGACTGTATGCATTTAGGAAACAGAGAAATGCCTACTGCACTGTTTCTAGACTTCAGCAATTGGAAAGGCAACATAAAACACTAAAAATGCCTTTGATCTTGGCAAAATTAGGAGATACTATTGGATTTGGGTCAGCAACCCACTTCTTGTTCACCCTGTAAATGAAAAAAAAAATGTGAAGAAAAGAAAAAGCAGCACAACAAAGACTGGCATTGCTTCTTTGAATAGAGACAATACATGCAAGCATCTCTAAAATAAAGATATTGTGATTAGTTTATACATTCCTTTTTAAAAAGCTGCATTAATTTTGATTTATATTTAAATAAAAATGATTAAATTTTATCTTCTAAGATGGAAATGTTGTGATAAATACTGGCCTGTGGCCAAACTAATCTCTAAAGCCTACAGCTTACAGCCCCTGTTGTCTTGTATGGATATTTGAATGGCAATGGGTTTTATCAGTATTTCTAAAGGCACTCATTTAATTATGTGGTTGTAAGAATTTTCAAAACCCCAAAGAATTAACACTACCAATACATATTCATATTTCTCAAATTAATTCAAGCTGAACATTTGAAAATATTATTTTTAAAACACACACTCATTTATTTTTATTTCTGTAAACACTCAGAGCTCTATTCTGGTCTCATTTATGTTTTCTTTTATTTTTGTATAATTAAATAAAAAGGATGTAGCAGGTTCACTTTATTGGTATTACATAATGCTGGCAACTGCTTTTCTTACAATGGAGTGTGGGGTACCTGGTAAATTAGCCAGGGAGATAAGGGAAATATGGAGTGTGGGACAAGAAATAAGTCCTGCTTGTTTTAGTTATAGGAAAGACCCCATAAAAGCCTGATTCTGGTCTCAATGGTATACCTCATTGACTTCAGTGTTGTTACCCCTGATCTCCTATGCTGTGAGATGAGACTTGGACCAATTAAATCAATAACATTTGTTTACTTAAGGGATTTAAGTCTAAATTTTCAAAAGGCCCTAATGAGACCACAGCTAGATGTGCAGGTAAAAGCATGATGGAATCTGATGCACAATCCATAGTCATGATTCCTGCTATGCCACACATGCATGGGCAGGAGGCATGATTGTGGGATCCAGCATCACATCTTACCATGCTTTCTTGGCAGTGCAGGGCAAGCCGGAGATCATGATCCCAGGCTCTCCCTGCACCAGCAAGTAGCAAGCTCCCACAGCTGATGGGCCTCCCAGCTGTGAGGCTGTACCATGTGGATCAGCTGATGGAGAGGAGAGAGGGGCACACCTGGTCACACGTTCAATTAATAATATGATAGGAACCAGCCATAAAGTGACTACACTTTTTTGTGGAATAACTTTGTGGGCTAGCCTGTTTTATGATGCCAGTAATTGCTTTAACATGTGGCCAGGTTGCAACTTAAGGCATGATTGACTGGTCTTCAGTGTAACATGTGAGATGGGCCTTAGGAGCACATGTTCCCTCAACTTTCATTGAGACTGTGCTCTTAAATAACTGAGGTGCTTTTGCACCCCATGCTAACTCCCCAGGTTAAAAATTGTGTGGTGGAGGGAAAAAGAGTTTCCATACTCTATAATTGACATGGACCACTCAGCTGTAGGG
>NW_005842821.1:655604-659356 GCF_000455745.1 Alligator sinensis | reverse complement strand
AAAAACTTCACATGTATATCCAGGGCAAAATCTAGAAGCGACAATTTCAAATGTATTTGATTGATTTCAAGATTATAAACAGTATATCAAGTTTCAATGCAAGGGCCTTGCTATGTGTTACCTTTAGCTGGGGCGACGTGTAGGGGGTGCATGTGTACCCCCTGCACGTGGCGGTGCACCTCTTGGTTGGAGCTGACCATTCCCTGCACCCTGCTGACGACAGTGCCGGCAGTGTCTGTGGGAGCTCCCTGCTCACCACCACCGGGCTCCTGCTGCCACTGGCGCAGATGTGCCCCCCCAGTTGCTGGAAGCACACACCATTTGTGACCTTTAGCATGCATTATATTTAGATTGTAGCAATAATTACTACAACTTAGAAAGTTTCCCAAGCAATTGCACGTTAATTTCATAGTTGGTAAGGTCAGAAGGGACCTGAGCAGATCATCAAGTCTGACCCCCTGCCATGGGCAGGAAAGAAACCTGAGGTCAAACGACCCCGGCAACATGTCTATCTAGCCTCCTTTTAAAGACCCCCAGGGTAGGAGTGAGCACCACTTCCCTTGGAAGTTGGTTCCAGATCCTAGCCACACTGACTGTGAAGTAGTGCCTCCTGTGGAGGCTGAACAGGTTCAGGTCTCATAGCCTCTCCCCGTAGGGCCTGCCCTGCTGCCCCCTGATCGTGCGAGTGGCCCTCCTCTGGACCCTCTCAATGCTATCCACATCCCTCCTGAAGTGCGGCACCCAGAACTGGATGCAGTACTCCAACTGTGGTCTGATCAGTGTTGCATAGAGGGGGAGGATCACCTCCTTGGACCTGCCCATGATGCATCTGTGAATGCATGACAAGGTGTGCCTTCCAGAATGCATCCCCACATTGGCAACCTGTGTTCATCTTGGAGTCTATAATGACTCCAAGATCCTTTTCTGCCTCTATGCTGATGAAAGGGGAGCTCCCCAGCCTGTAGGTATGCTGCTGGTTCTTTCTACCTAGGTGCAGTACCCTGCACTTGTCAGTATTGAATCCCATCTTATTCTCATCCCCCCACCCCTGTAACCTGTCCAGATCCAATTGCAGCCTGTCCCTCCCTTGTAGCATGCCCACTTCTCCCCACATTTTAGTGTCATCTGCAAATTTGAACAAGGTGCTTTTCACCCCCTCATCCAAGTCGCTGATGAAGATAGTGAACATTGCGGGCCCGAGGACTGAGCCCTGGGGGTCTCCACTGCCCACATCCCTCCAGGGTGAAAATGACCCATCCACCACCACTCTCTGGGTGCAGCCCTCCAGCCAATTTGCGACCCATCTGACTGTGTAGGCATTGACACCACAGTTGCCTAATTTTTTAATAAGGATGGGGTGAGAGACAGTGTCGAAGGCCTTCCTAAAGTCCAGAAAGACTACGTCCACTGCAACACCTGCATCCACGGATGTCGTGACCTGGTCATAGAAGGCCACAAGGTTGGTCTGACAGGACCTGCCTCTAATGAACCCATGTTGGATGCCCCTAAGCATACACTCCCTTGCTTGCCCCTTGCAGATGTGCACCTGGATAATTTTCTCAAAGATCTTCCTCAGGACCGAGGTAAGACTAACAGGCCTATAATTTCCTGGGTCCTCCTTCCTCCCTTTTTTGAAAATAGGGACCACATTGGCCCTTTTCCAGTCCTCTGGCACCTCACCAGAGCACCACAAGTGCTCGTAAAGCTGTGCCAGGGGTCCTGCAATGACCTCTGCCAATTCCCTCAGCACTCCGGGGTGGAGATCTTCAGGACCTGCTGATTTGAACACATCCAGTCCCACCAGAAGTTCCCTGACTAGGTCCTTTCTGACCCTGGGCCTGGCTGTTCCTCCCCTGGGACCATCAGGGATCCCAGAGCGGGGGGATGACCTGGTCCCTGCTCAGAAAAATGGAGGCAAATAAACTGTTAAATAGGTTAGCTTTATCATTAGTAATGCTTACTAGAATCTAAATACAGATTTTAGTTACCGCACCACACTTCTGAATGAGCCTTAGTGTGATCCCAGGGCTGAAACCAAAACCAGCTAATTTTCTGTTTCAGTCCTGGGATTGCACCAGAGCCCAGTCAAGGCTTCAGTACAGTACAGGGGCTGGGCATGACACTGGCACCCAGCCCCTACACTGCAGGGGAACTGGTTCAAGGCTCCAACATAGTGCAGGAGCTGGAAGCAACATTTATTCCAGGAAGTATGTCTCAGCCCCACACTGCAGTGGATCTTTGACCTGGCAAAGCTCAGGAGGGAAGGACGGGAAGGGGGATGGAAGGAGGAGCAGAGCCTGATGACTAGCCATTTGTCAGGCCCCCAGTCCCTGTACTGCACCGGAGCCTTGAACTGTTTTGAGCTAACATCTGACTACTCTACGGAGGTAGTACAGCCAGGGGATTCCAGTGTGGTGCGAGGTGTGGGAGCCCAACAAAGCTGTTTGTCAAGCTCCCACCACCTACACTGTAGTAGAGCCTTGCTGGTTTAAGGCTCTTGGAAGGAGGCTGGGAGCCACACAAATAGTTTTGTTGGGCTCCCACCCCCCACCACACTAGAATCCCCTCATCATATTACCTCCATGGAGAAGTCCAATGTTAATTCAACATGTCTTAAGTAATACAGTCCAGAGAGACTCTTTGCTGAAAAAGGCCGAACTTTACTAAGCTACGATGGCTTGAACACTCAGCCACTAGCACTTTAAGTGCAGGTAGCCTGTGCTTAAGTGTAATGTGTAAGCAGGCACTAAAACTATATAGCAAGGGTTTTATTTATAAATATTCAAGGTAGGCAATGTTTCAAAGCATTTATTTTCAAGGAAAAACTGACTTTTGCATTGCTTAATTACTCCTTTGGCTTTCCGGTTCCAGATACGCTATTGTTTCATCTATTGTAGCTGTTTGTCTCATTCAATAAGATGCACAGATACTGGAACAAGGAATGTTTCCATTTTATAAGAAATCATGTAGAACTACTGAGGCACCATTCACCCATATTTACTATGTCACATTTTACTCCCTTACCACATTTTAGCTCTCACTTAAAATGAACAGTTTACAAGAATATTGGATCATTTAAAAAATATATATATATAATCCCTAGCAGCAAGCAGTCCTAGCTGCTAGTGATTGTGGGATGAGAAACCCTAAGAATCCTAACATTTGCTCTATAACTGCAAAATCTGCTTTATTCCTCATTTCAAGTACATTGCCAGATAAATGATTGTTAGGCTTATTAGAACCCACACTTCTATCAGTTTAACATAAGTAACAACAAAAATAAGTTTTCCATCTTACCACTAAGGCTGCTTAAAGGGGCTTTGCCACAGAGGCCATGGCATAAGCAACTGAAATCTCTAATGCCTGGTATATTGATTTATGCAACTTCAGTGGTACAATTAATTGAAAATTGTTCTTTTCATGGAGTTTTCAAGAACTTGACAGCTGTTGCCATTTCTCACACTCCACTGAGAAGACTGAGCATGGTATTATTGTGCACTCATTTTAAAGAGAGAGAGAAAAAAACAGTCCTCTTATATTAGTATTTTGTATAGCAGCAAATTTAAACCTCTATCATTACTAAAGATCCTAGATTCTACCATTAACTCAGCTGTCAATAAGGAATATTATTCTAAAAATGTCTTGCTCAGAAAATGTATAATTAGTGCTACATTTGAATGCCAGCTGGCACTCAAATGTAACACTAATTATTCTCTCTCTCCTCTCTCTCTCTCTTGCTTATTTATATATAT
>NW_005842821.1:621083-655364 GCF_000455745.1 Alligator sinensis | reverse complement strand
ATATATACACATATATATATATATATATATATATATATATATATAAGCAGACAGTCAGCATTTTAAACTGCATTTTAGACACTAATGCAAGCAGCTAATCCTATTTACATTCATATTAGCCCTGGGTATCTTTTTCACTAAGATTTACACGTTTGTATGCTTGCATGAGTTGAACTGCTTTTTTGCATGATATCAGTACTTTTGTAATTTAAATCTATAAAAGGCAATTTCTTTTAAATATACTTCCTAACAGTGGGTGAAAGAAGCACTAAACTTATTTGAGAGCTGTACACATCAGTAAACATGTGCACTGAACTCCAGGCAATGTGCTGTGAGAGAATTAATCTTATACTGTATTAGCTAAACAGAAAGATTCAAAGGCTAAAAGTAACAAGCTCTGAAAATGTCCATATATGTCTTTTTTCCTGTTATCTTGAAAAACAGTGCTTTAGGATTATGATTTAGAAACGTAAACCTATTTTTCTCTTCAATAAGAGTGGTTAATTTGCTTTCCTTAGTCATTTTAGTTCAGTATTTTTCAAATGTACAATAAATGTAGATCACAAGTCAGCATCTAGTTCCTTTACACCTCTCATTAAATGATCAACCTTAACTCTGACCTCAGCAAGTTTAAATAATTTCCCAATGAAACCTGCTTTTGTTTGAAAAGTCTATAATCAGCTTTTATTGCCTAAGAATATGTGAGATCAGAAGTAAGGATGACTGAAACCTTTAGTAAATGAATGGGTATATTGTGAACAATTTTATGTGAGAGTTGAAAAGAAGTTTGGTTTTGGTGAGAAGTCTCTGATTACAGTTGAGTGAAATGCTGAGTTATAGGACATGAGAGTCATGCCTATGTAGGATAAAACCAATTTCCTTGATTTTAAAAATTATTTTTCCTTTGACATGCACATAGGTAGTAGGGCTGTGTGAAGCTTTGGTAGCCGATTAGAATCAGAGGGGATCTGGCCCAATTCGGGAACTGAATATCCAAATCTGAACTGAATCAGGAGACCAATTAAAAGTTCTGAATTGATTTGAAGCATCTGAATTGATTCAGAAAAAGATTTGGAAAAGATTCAGCAATGGGAAGCTGGTAAGTCCATTGCAGCTAGGGGAGGGGGAGGGAAGGAGCATGGGGGAGAGAGGGATTGGGGCTGGGACAAGCTGTCCACCTGGGGTGGGGGACATGGGATATGGGTGCAGCAGCACTTGGAGCAGTGGCTATGCCCTGCTGCTGCTTGCCCAGCCAGGGTGGCAGGTGGTGGGATGCAGGCTTGGCTCACTCGGGATAACAGAGGCAAGCGGCAGCAGGGCATAGCTCCCACTCCCAGCACTGCTGCATCTGCATCCCATGCCCCTCCACACTGGCTGACAAGTGATGACAGTGCCCGTGCCCCCTGCACTGGCTGGGCAAGCAGCAGCAGTGCCCACCCTCCCACGCCAACTGGCAAGCAGTGCCAGGGCAGAGTCCTTACTCCTAGCACTGATGCAGGCGCGGCAGCGCTGTGAGCAGAGTCTATGCCCTGCAGCCGCTTGCCCAGCTGGTGAGGGTGGGGCGTGAGGTACAGCTTGCTCTGGGCAAAAGGGGGCAAGCAGCAGCACAGCAGCAGTGATGGGAGTGGGGGCTCTTCCCTGCTGCCATTTGCCAGCCAGTGTGGGGTGGGGAGGGGCAGGATTCAGTCACAGCAGCACTGGGAGCGGGGGCTATGCCCTGCTGTCACTTGCCCCCTTTTACCCAGAGCAAGCAGCACCCACATCCTGCCCCCCGCATCACCCTGCCTGGGCAAGCAGCAGCAGGGCAGAGCCCTTGCTCCCAGCACTGCCACACAGCCCTGCCCCCCTCCCTGAGTAACGCACCCACCCATCCCAGCTGGGCAGCTTCTCCCAGCCCCAGCCCCAGCCCCAATCTCACCCCCACACCCCTCCCCTCCCCTCTCCCCCAACCCCAACAGACTTACCAGCTGGAGGCACCTATGTCAGCTGCCTGTTTAGTCTATGGGTGAATCTCTGAAGCGGTGCTAAATCTTTTGGATCTGATTTGGCTGAATTGAATCAGGACAGTTATTTGAATCTCCAAATCTGTCCTCCAAATTGGCCGAATCCGAATCTAAAGTGAATACTTGCCGCTTCACACAGGCCTAATAGGCAGCATCAAAGCCAAATTGAATAGGGGAGTGGTAATTTTCCTTTCTTAAAAAAAAATCAAGAAAATGAAGGCTTTCTCCTCACTAAAGTGTCATCTGAAGTGTGGTGCATGTACAACTACACACACTTCTTCACTTCTGTTCTTCCATCTCTCTTCATTGTTATTCTTTATATTCCTTTGTTTCCTCATCCTCCACTCCTACTGCCTCTTTCACTCCTACACTCAAGAGGCCCCCACCCTGTCCCTTTAATGTTTCCCTGTGCTATCTTGCAATTTGCCATATATTACTGACTTCTTCTCTCCTTCTTGCATTCCCTTGAACCTCATAATCCTGTATACCTCTTATTTCTTTCTTTCCTGTTCACTTATAAATATTATTGATAGATCTCAAATGCATTGTTAATTATGACTGTTAATAGGAACAATGAGAGGAAAGATTAGGGACTAGTGAATTCTCCGGGAAGGGGGACTGAGATGCAGAACTACCCCAGACATCCTCAATTCTGTTATTTATCCCAGTTCACCATCCCAATTTCCATGATATGGTTTCCCCACCTAGCAACCCCTAAACACCCCCTCACAAAGAAAATACCGCTACAGGAAACAGATCCAATAAAGAGTGTAAAAATTATCCAACTCCTAAAGGCACTGTTTGCAACTTGAAACATTTGCAAAAATATAGTGGTGAAATTTTGGGATTTTACTGGTTTGCATGTGGAATATCTGGACACCAGCTGGGGCCCTGGGTCTGCATCATAAGTATAGTAGTAGATGGATTTTCCACAATAAAATCCATGGAAACTATGGACCAAGGCAGCAAGGGAACGGGTAAGCACTGGAAAAGACCAACTGGTTTGGTCCGGGGCTTCTTGGTTCAGGTCCACATGGCACAAGAGTGAACATATCATTTAATGTCAATGTTCATCTGAGGCCACCAGAACTGCTGAGAAACTAATGCTTATGCCTGGAGTGACCCAAAATGGTTGGCAGGTGGGGTGCCATGGCAAAGCTTAAGTATTTGGGGTCTCAGTGTGCCTTCAGGAATATAAAGCACTGTTGGAAAAATAAGAACCCATAGTGCCACTGGAAACTGGGTCTGGGTAAACCTGTTGCAGGCCCCTGGCAAACAGGTCATCTGCAAGACCTGCTTGAATCAGTGAGGAGAGGTTCTGTGGAATGGGCTGAAGGATGGTGGAAAAGTGTGGTGGACTGGGTACTAAAAGTTCATCTTTTTGGAGTAAGGCATTTGCTTTCCAATTCTTAGTTCCTGGGCAGCAACTAATCACAAAATCAAAGCTGGAAAAGAATATTGACCAGCAGACTTGGAAGGCATTCAGCTTCCAACTGGAGGTATTCCAGATTCTTGTGGTCTTTTATTTCCTGGTTGTTATTACCTGGTTCTTGTGGCTCATTATTATTCCACAAGTTATTGCCACTCTTCAAAAGCTGCCTTAATAGCAAGCAGCTCTTGATGGCAGATTCTGTAGTTCCTCTCTGAGGGTGTTAGGACCTGACAGAAGAATGCACAGAGACACAGTCACTTTGAAGTGCCTGAGGCCCAGGATAGAATAGCCCCTATGGCACAACTGGAAGAGTCTGCTTCAACTGTAAATGGTTTTGAATGCACTAGGATGGGTGCAGAGGTGAATGCCTTTTTGAGTGTTTCAAAAGCTTCTTGGGCTTTCTGGGATCAATTAAATGGCATCCCCTTCTTGAGGAGAGTGGCAAGTGGAAGAACCCCTTTATAAAATGTCTATAAAGATTAGCGAATCCAAAGACCCACTAGACTCCCTTCACATGTTGTGGAGCAGCCCACTTTGTGATTACAGATACTTTGTGGGGGTCCATGGTTAGGCCTCCAGGGGAGATTTTGTATCCTAAAAATTCAATTGATGTTTTATTAAACTCATACTTCTATAAGTTAGCATAAAATTGGTTTGCCCAGGGCCTCTGTAAAACCCAGTGCACATGTGTGTGATGCATTGGGTCATTGGAGAAGATCAGAATGTCTTCCAAGTATATTATAATATAATGCTTCAGTATGTAACTAAAAATATAATTGATGTAATGCCCCTGCTGTGTTTCAGCATTTTAAAACCTGAAGGGCATGACCAGATATTCAGAATGCCTGCATCAGGTCTGAAAAGCCATTTTTCATTCATTCTCTTCCTGTATTTGGAACCGGATTATAGGCCCCATGCAAGTCTAAAAGAAAAAACATTAGCCAGTCAGAACCACTCAAAAACATGTTCATCAGTGGGGCAATGGATAGCAGTTACAGATTGTTATCCTATTTGGAGCTACATAATCAACACAGGAGTGGAGGGTCCCATACTTCTGAACAACAAAAAATACTGGGGCTCCTGCTGGGGATTTTGAGGGGTAGATAAACCCATTGTTTAAATTCTCCAGAATGCACTCCCAGATGTCGTAGGGTTAACAGAGACGTGGTGGGACTCGTCCCATGACTGGGCAGTTAACATTAGGGGCTATAGGCTGTACAGGCGGGATAGAGAAGGCAGGAAAGGGGGGGGGGGGGGGCAAGGCGAGAGGGATTTGACGGTGGGGGTCTATTACAGACCCCCCAATCAGGAGGAGGAGCTGGACAGGGAATTTTCAGGCCAGCTTGCGGAGACACTAAAAGCAAGGGATGTAGTTGTCATGGGCGATTTTAATTACCCGGACATCTGCTGGGAGGAGCAGTCAGCCGGGACGGACCGCTCCAGGAGGTTCTTGGCCGAGTTGCAGGACCTCCACTTGATTCAGGAGGTGCACAGTCCCACCAGAGGAGATGCTCTGCTGGACCTGGTCCTGGCCGCAGGCGACGACCTGGTAAGAGGCCTCCAGGTTCTTGACCACCTGGGCAATAGTGATCATCGCGTGCTGGAATTCACCATCCAGCGTAGAGTGTCAAGGGCCCGCAGCAAGGTGGTGGCCCTAGACTTCAGGAGGGCCAACTTCAGTGAGATGAGGAGATTAGTGGGAGAGGAACTGGGGTCCTTGAGGGCAGAGGAACTCAGCGTCCAAGAGGAGTGGTCGTTCCTTAAGGAAACGATACTCGGGGCCCAAGGGGTGTCCATCCCGACAAGAAGCAAGGCGGGCAGGAGTGTCCAAAAGCCCCCCTGGCTCACCAAGGGTGTCCGGGAATGCCTGCTTGCCAAAAGGGTGGCGTACGCCCGGTGGAAGGGGGGTGTAATCTCCAAAGAGGAGTATACCTCCTCTGCTCGGGCCTGCAGGCGGGCTGTTAGGAAGGCCAAGGCGGAGATAGAGCTCGGATTAGCGTCCAGGATTAAGGATAACAAAAAGTCCTTTTTCAAATATATTGGGAGGATGAAGAAGGCGCCGGGTAATGTGGGGCCCCTGCAGGATATGCGGGGCAATCTGGTGGTTGCGTCAGAGGATAAAGCGGACCTCTTTAACCAATTCTTCACCTCCGTTTTCTTGTGCAGGGACCGGGACTTCCCTGCTGTGATAGAAGCCGGACGCGAGGGGATCGCCTTCAGACCTCAGGTTGGGGAGGACCGGGTTAGAGAGCTTCTGGAGGGGCTGGACGCGTTCAAGTCAGCGGGTCCGGATGCTCTCCACCCCAGGGTGCTGAGGGAGCTGGCTGGGGTTATTGCAGGGCCCCTGGCACGGCTCTACGAGCGATCGTGGTGCTTGGGCCAGGTGCCAGACGATTGGAAGGTAGCTAATGTGGTCCCCATCTTCAAAAAAGGGAAAAGGGAGGACCCGGGCAATTATAGGCCCGTCAGTCTTACCTCAATCCTGGGGAAGCTCTTTGAGAAGATCATCAAGGAGCACATTTGTGATGGGCCGGCATCAGAAATGATGCTCAGGGGCAATCAGCATGGATTTATTAGGGGGAGATCATGTCAGACCAACCTGATTGCCTTTTATGATCAGGTCACAAAGGCCATGGACGCAGGTGTCGCGGTGGATGTAGTCTTTCTGGACTTCAGCAAGGCCTTTGACACCGTCTCTCACCCCATCCTAATTAATAAACTAGGCGACTGTGGCATAGATGCCTACACGGTCAGATGGATTGCAGATTGGCTGAAGGGTCGCACTCAGAGGGTGGTGGTGGATGGATCATACTCGACTTGGGGGGAGGTGGGTAGTGGAGTCCCCCAGGGCTCGGTCCTGGGGCCTGCGCTGTTCAATTTCTTCATCAGCGATCTTGATGTTGGGGTGGAAAGCAACCTGTTTAAATTCGCTGATGACACCAAAATTTGGGGGGAGGTGAGCACGCTAGCAGGGAGAGAGAGATTGCAGAAGGATCTGGATAGGTTACAGGGGTGGGCAAACAGGAACAGGATGTGTTTCAATACGGACAAGTGCAGGGTGCTGCACTTGGGTAGTAGGAACCAGCAGCACACTTATACGATGGGGAGCTCCCTACTTGAGAGCACGGAGGCGGAAAGGGATCTTGGTGTCATTATTGACTCCAAGATGAACATGGGCCGACAATGCGAGGTCATGGTTGGCAGGGCTAACCGGACCTTGTCGTGCATCCACAGGTGCATCTCGAGTAGAGCCAGGGAGGTGATCCTCCCCCTCTATGCGACGCTGGTCAGGCCGCAGCTGGAGTATTGTGTCCAGTTCTGTGCGCCCCATTTCAGGAGGGATGTGGACAACATGGAGAGGGTCCAGAGGAGGGCCACCCGCATGATCCGGGGACAACAGGGCAGACCCTACAGTGAGAGACTGCGGGACCTGAACCTATTCAGCCTCCACAAGAGAAGGCTGAGGGGGGACCTGGTGACCGTCTATAAACTCACTAGGGGGAACCAGAAGGGTTTGGGGGAGACGCTGTTTCCCCTAGCCCCCGCTGGCATAACAAGGAGTAATGGGCACAAGTTGATGGAGAGGAGGTACAGATTGGACATCCGAAAAAACTACTTCACAGTTAGGGCGGCTAGGAGCTGGAACCAACTTCCAAGGGAGGTGGTGCTGGCCCCTACCCTGGGGGTCTTTAAGAAGAGGCTGGATGCCTACCTGGCTGGACTCATTTGAGTCCCGTTTTTGTTTTTAGGGTTTTTTGTTGTTCTCCCGCCCTGGCGGGGGGGCGGGCTAGAAGATCTATTAGGTCCCTTCCGACCCTAAAACTATGAAACTATGAAACATGCATAGTTCTGGCTCTGAGAGAGTGTAAATGGGGCCAAAGGAAACTTCAGGCCCCAGTTTCAGACCAGTGGGGCAATCATAGGGTCTGTGAGGTGGGAGGATTCTTCTCATCAAAAACATCTGTCAGGCCTTGGTACTTTTTCCAGTATCATCACTGTAGCCAGACGCACTGGTTTCCCTCCTTTAGGGGGTTGGGAGGATTCCAGCAGAGAACCAAGGTACCCTTAAGGCTCAGTCTTGTCAGAAGAAGGGTGCAGCTCCTGTGAGGGCAAGCAATTCTGCCTGTAATAGGGGAAGTTAAAGGGAATTTATCTGACTTGCCATCACTGCATGGGGCCATGCAAGATGACGTGCTGGGGGGACCAACGATAACTGCGTAATGAGTAGACCAGATAAGCCCAAACTGGAGCTACTCCTGATGACCCATGTATTGTTGCTCTAAGTGGGGCACTCTCATAGGAGACAGGCCCCAACGATGGAGGGGATTGATTAAATTGATTCCACCAGGTCACATGAACTGGGATTTAGTGATCTTTTGCAAAGTCTGCATCCATAAAATTACCAGAGGCTCCTGAGTCCACCAGTGACCATTCCATGAGGTCTTTCATAGCTGAGTGGGGAAACTGTGGTAGGGAATCTGGAGTTCAAAGGGCTATACAGTTGATCCTCCCAGCCTCCCTGGGGGTCTAGAAGATACTACTGAAGTTGAGACAGCCCTTCCTGTTCTTAACTGGAGCCTGATTTACCCAATGACTGGCACCCCCACAGAATAAGCATCAGCCCTGTGTCCACCATTGCTCTTTTTTGCCTGGTAGTGTCCACTTGCATAGGTTCTGGCTGCTCCTCTGCCACTAGCATAGGCTCAGGCTGACAATCATATCTTGGAGCTCCTGACTGAGGGGAGGCAGAGATCTGGTGTTCCCAGGATGAACAGCCCTTTTCTAGGTGCTGCTCAGTTAACTGGAGGTAAATGCAAATGCAGAAATCAATAAGAATCACTAGATCCTGAGGCAACTTAATTCACATAAGCTCATCTTTAACCTCTTAATTCAACCTCTGGAAGAACTGGGACTGCTGTGCTGCTTCATTCCACTGGGTTTCTGTAACCAAGCACTGGATCTCAGCTGTATAGGCAGACACAGACTGCTAACCTGGGTTAAGAGTCTGAAGGTTCATTTCCACCAAGCTCCTTGAGTAAGGGTTACCAAAAATGACCTTCATAGCCTTCACAAAGTCCTCACAGTTATGAAGAATGGGGCTAAAAGTCTCCATTAGAGGATTCCCAGATCAAGGCCTTTCCTGTTAGGAGGCTAATTAAGAGTCCAATTTTGGCCCACTTTGTGGGATGTTTGGGGCTGTAACATAAACAAGAACCTGCACTGATTAATAAAGCCCCAAAATTTCCCCAGTACTCCATCAAAACTATCAGGGAGAGGCATCTTGGGTTCATGGACTGGCAGGGGAGGAACAGCCTTGCAAGATAGGATTGCGCTGCTGGAGCAGTCCCGGCTGCTTCTGCACAGAGGCAGTCAGCTCATGTGGGCCTGCCCAGTGCTTTATGGCAGCTGCAGTCCAGGAGGGATCCAGAGGCAGGATCCAAGGATCAGATGCTGAGTATCAATCCACAACATGAAGCCCCAAAACAGAGCCAAACTTGGGTCAAGAACTAGGAAACAGATATGCAAGGAAATCCAAACCTGAAGTCCAGAAATAAGCCAAAAACCAGTGTCAGGAATTAAGAGAACTAGAGTGAAAGAACTAGGAGTCTTGCCACAGCAGAACTGTTGACTGGCCTGCAAACCCAAGGCCTCAGATGGTGTTAAATGGACAGGCAGCACTCTCTGCAGCCAATCAGGATGCTCACTGGTCCTAATCTGGGGCAGAATTCATTAGTGGAGGTTTATTGAAGGTGTGGCTGCTGAGGTACTTGGCTCAGGCCAGTGACCATCCCAAGCTTATGCTAATAAAACCTTTAGGTGATACCTTGCCTGTACAAATTCTAATATATATCACACACATGCACAAAAGCAAGCATACACAAGATATACACATACGTATACATATCCATGCACACATATATACATATGCATACATGCAAATATCTGCATGAAAATACATGCAAATGCACATGCATACCCATATTAAACAGGAAATTTAATGCAAAGGAAGACATACGATAAAAGACCAAGTGTGAATAGCCTAAAAATATGTGGATTTAGTATTTTGTTTCATTATAATCTTTAAAACAGTGGGCAGGTGTAATAATGGAAGCATTTATAGATAAACTATTAACTGCTCAAGTTCTAGGTCTTAGAGAAGACCAGTTTAACATCAACAACACTGCATTATTATATGCTCCTTTTTCTTGATCCTTAGGGCTTCCTGATCATGATTCTGGGGAGAAATTCACACATTATGAAGGGCTGTTGCAGGTTACATTTGTGTAGATCTCTCACATGGTACATTTAGAGTTGCTTTAACATGACCTCCTTTCTGCCCTTTAGGAAATAGCTCCAGAGAGAGCTGCTTTTATTTTAGACCTCCTAGCATTTTAGACTTGGAAACTGGATGCAAATATTGCTTTTGTGATTCCCTAGTCAACCAATGGGATCAACCAGAATTGATCTCAGCTCTTTGAAATTAGCAGGTTTTCCACTATCTTCCTTGCTTGTTGACCCATTAATTTTTCTGTGGGGCAAGGAGAGGGGGGAGCAAGGGGAGGGAAGAGGAAGAGGGTGAATCAGCAAACAACAGAGGGCAATGTAAATGGACTAGGCATTTATTTTTTATTTTGGTGGCTGTGATTTTGTTCTAGTGTATTTCAAATAGTTATATGAATATAAAGTCACTGGCAAACACCCTCAACTTTAGTTAAAAGAACTATAAATCTGAAATGAATGTATAAATAATATGCAACTGTCTAGACAGTATAGGTCACTTGCAAAGAGACTGGGTCAGGAAAAAATTGTCCATCAGTCAGACAACCATAACTGATTCTGATGCTAAATAATGGTTTAGATATTCAGTATTCTATATATGCGAAAGGCTTCACTGAGCATTGGATCTTCCCAACCAGAGTAGCCTTCTACTTATACATATCTTTATGCAGCCTTAGGAAAATGCACGTGCTATTTAAACATTAAAATTAAATGCCAAAAGAAAAAGCTGCTTAGCAAGGGAGTGGAACCAAAATGTGTAATTGGCTTTTGGTAAAGCAAAAATAACTATCATTCTCTACCTGAGATAAACAACCTAATCCTAAGATACTGATAGAATCTTAAAAAGGGTAGACATTAAAACTTTAGGTTGACATAAGGAAACTTATTTTTAGTTATACAGTCAGATCATGACTCTTCTGTTTCAGCACATACTAATTCTTGGCTATCACAAATGCATCAGAACCAAAATCACCACTTGTACTTTAAAAAATATGTTGTGTATGTATATTAATATAGTTCTTCTCCATAGTGTCAGAAAGATAAAGGTGGCATTGAAGGTAATGAGCCTGAAGTCCTTAAATAAGTAATGCTTTCAGGATATATCACAAAGTTGGAAAGAATCAGGGAGCAGGACTCAAGACCTACAGAAAATGTATCATTAACAACTTCTTGCAATCTCTTAAGGACATTTTAAAATATACTGTCACGGCACACCTCGCTGCCCCGCTCCTAGAGAGGGGAGAACTACTGTGGAAAAGCCTTAGCAGAGATAATGAACACAGCTGCAGGTTGCCAGGGCAACTAAGGAGAGTCAGCTGATCCTGAGGGGGCAGGGCCTGGCTCCTATAAAGCCTAGAGCCAAGGCCAGGCTGGCAGTTGCCTGCTAGCAGCTAGAGGGGCAGGAGATCTGCAAGAGAAGGTTGAGAGGCGACCTTGAGGCTGCCTATAAGTTCATCACGGGGGGCACAGAAGGGAATTGGTGAGTATTTATTCACCAAGGCACCCCTGGGGGTTACAAGAAATAATGGCTACAAGAAATAATGGCCACAAGCTAGCAGAAAACAGATTTAGATTTGGACATTAGGAAGAACTTCTTCACAGTTCGAGTGGCCAAGGTCTGGAACGGCCTCCCAAGGGAGGTGGTGCTCTCCCCTACCCTGGGGGTCTTCAAGAGGAGGTTAGATGAGTATCTAGCTGGGGTCATCTAGACCCAGCACTCTCCTGCTTATGCAGGGGGTCAGACTCGATGATCTATTGAGGTCCCTTCCGACCCTAACATCTATGAATCTATGAGCTCCTGGAGTTAGGATGCGGAGAGAAGCCTAACAGCAAGTACCACTCGAGCGGAGTTAAGCAATGATGTTAAGTTATAGCCAGGCGGCTTTGGGTTGTGTTTGAGTTATAGCCAGGAGGCTTGAAGTTGTGTTTGTATTACACCGGTGGCTAGGGCGAGGCTATAAGGGGTTGGAGGAGGCCTCATAGGGACCCCAGAGGGGTGGGGCCCTAGCGCCAGTGAGGGCGCAGTACCCATGGGGGGGGGGGCTCACAGAAGTGTGAGGACCCCGATGCCAGTAGGGGCGCAACTTACGGGGTGTGTAGACCCCAGCCCAGAGAGGGGCGATTTTAGTGGGAAGCCCAGGGTGGGCATAGAGAGCCCCAGAGAGGGGGCGGTATTGTTGAGGAGCCCTAGCGTGGGCACAGCAAGTCCCAGAGAAGGGGGACTATTGCGAAGCCCAGGATGGGCGTAGCAAGCCCTGGTAGTAGGCTAGTGCTGCAATAGACCTCAGACAGGGGCAGGGTGCTGCGGTGGACCCCGACAAAAGGGGTTAGCAGTACAGAGCCCAGGAGAAGGGCAAAGTGCAGCGGTGGTCCCCGGCAAAGGGGATAGCAGCACGGTGCGTCCGGAGGAGTGAGGTTAGCAGTGCGGTGGGCCTAAGAGACCGTAGGGCTCAATATGAAGTCCCAGAGTGGATAAGGGTCCCTGAAAGGGACGACACTTTAGTGAAGGCCTAAAGTTGGCCTCGAGAGCCCCAAGAGAGGGGCAGTATACTAGGGAGAGCCCGGAGTGGGCACAGAGAGGGGGAGCCCAGGACGAGGGCGCTTCTATAGAGCGTACGGAGTAGGCCCGAGGGAGCGGGCAAGTTGATTGGTGACAGGACAACGTCCAGAACATCTGCGAGGCTTGGGGCATGGTATTAGGGGTTGGTAGGAGCCACGCGTAGCCCATAAGGCTAGGGTGCCCCAAGGCACCCATGGGTGCAGGATAAGACCCACGAGGGGTCCAGGAGTTTACGTGCCCAAGGAGACGCACGGCAGCCTCCCGAACCTACTGAACATCAAAGACGTGGTGGGCGAGAATAGAGGGTGCCCTTGGGCCAAATTGGCACAGAGAGAGGGCCTTAAGGAGATCACGGCCCTCCTATAGGACCCCGCCGTGACATATACATATTAAAAAAACCAGAAAAAACCTTAAGGGGTGATTTTGACATATACACTATGTTAGGTACCAGAGATAAGCATGCATCTGCAGGTGGGTATGATACATTACTGTATTTGTATTCCTATATCAAAATATAAGGCTCAGATCCTGCACCTGATAGATTGTGATCAAACTGTTGTACCCAGAGCTGGTTTGATTAAGTGCTGTAAGATCAGAGCCTACATATATACTCATGTTTTCAAATACCAACTACAGTAATATATTTATATTTTATAATTACACAGACAAAATAATAATGGCAGTTATATAATGGTGGTGTATTTATTGTCCCTTTATGTGCACAAAAATCCAGGGTCAATACTAATTAACTAATGTTTCATATGAGCATTAGATACAAAAGTCTACAATATCCTGATTCCCATTTCTAAGAATTAATCTCTCATAATATAAATATTTTACAACTGTATATACAATCAATATTCAAGTATTTATGAAAAGCCTCTCACAAGCACCTATATTTAAAAATCACCCATATATTAACCAACTGGGCACCAAATCTAGAATGTTTAATGGTGGATCTCAAGTTATGTGGCTCCATCTCAAAGCCCAGCTGGCAAGTAAAAAAAAAAAAAAAATGCCATGAATAGACAACCTATTAAAAAAATACAGTGGAAATAAAGTAGAAGGTTAGGAGAGTGAAAAACAGTCCCAACCACCACTGCTACCTCTACTGATTAGTGGTTGCAGTGAACTGGTTTGTATTGTACTCCACAGTAGGGAATGACAAAATTAAACATTGTATATGAAGGTCCTATCAATCACACGGAACTGGCAAATTGGTCTTCGGTGAGTCATCCGTACAAAGACCGGGTGAAAGTCTGCAGAAAAGGACCTGGGGGTTACAGTGGACAATAAGCTGAATATGAGCCAACAATGTGCCCTTGTTGCAAAGGCTAACAGCATACTGGGCTGCATTAGTAGAAGCATTCCCAGCAGATCAAGGGAAGTGATTATTTCCCTCTATTTGGCACTGCTGAGGCCACATCTGGAGTACTGTGTCCAGTTTTAGGTCCCCCACTACAGAATGGGGGGGATAAATTGCTAAGAATCCAGTGGAGAGGCAGCAAAAATGGTTACAGTGCTAGGGCACATGATTTATGAGGAGAGGCTAAGGGAACTGGGATTATTTAGTCTGGAGAAAAGAAGATTATGCAGGGATTTAATAGCAGCCTTCAACTACCTGAAGGGTGCTTCCAAAGAGGATGGAGCTAGATTGTTCTCAGTGGGCATGTCTACACATGCATTAATGTGCCTTTTCTAATGCACATTCAATTTAGTATGTCCAATGTGAGATGATAAATGAATGCACATTAGGCTGTGCTAATACACAATAGTGCATTCACGTGCTTTCTTAGTGACACTTAAGGCACAGTAGATTATTTTACAGTGCATTAGCATAATGTCACAGTTTTTTATGTGATGCTTTAATAGTCTACTGTGCATTAAAGCACGTGTGTAGTCATGCCCAGTGATGGCAGGTGACAGAACAAGGAGCAATAGTCTCAAATTGCAGCAAGGGAAGTTTAGGTTAGAATTCTAGGAAGAATTTTTCTTATTAGCAGGACAGTGAAACACTGGAACAGGTTACCCAGAGAGGTGGTAGAAGCTCCATCCTTCGAGGTTTTCAAGACCCGGCTAGACAAAGCTTTGGCTAGGATGATCTAGTTGGGGATAGTCCTGCTATGAGCAGGGGGTTGGACTAGATGAAATCCTGAGGTCCCTTCCAACCCTGACTTTGATTGTGATATTTAAGTAAGGTTTAGGTTAGATCTTAGGAAAAACTCTCTCATGAGGGTGGTAGTAAAGCACTGGAACAGGTTACCCAGGGAGGTTGTGGAATCTCCATCCTTGGAGGTTTTTAAAATCAGGCTAGACAAAGCCTTGAATGGGATGATTGAGCTGGGGGCAGTCCTGCTTTGAGCAAGGGACTTGACTAGATGACCTCCTGAGCTTCCAACTAACCCTAATTTTCTATGATTATAAAGTCAACTGGGGAACAGCTATAGTTTCATAGATTTCATACACATTAGGGCTGGAAGGGACCTTGTGAGATCATCAGGTCCAGGAAGTCACAGGGCAGGAAGTCAGCTGGGGTCAGATGACCTCAGCAAGATCATCATCAAACACTTCTTGAACATGATTAGAGTAGGTGCTTGCACCCCTTCTGAGGGGTCTACTCTAGACTCTGGAGACTCGCACACTATAGAAGTTTTTCCTTATGTCCAGTCTAAAATGATCTTCCAGCAGTGTGTGGCATTGGACCTTGTCTTCCCTTGGGATGCCCTGGTGAACAGACATTCTCCCAGATCCTGATGCACACCCCTGATATACTTATAGCCTGCCACCAAGTCCCCCCTGAACCTACGCTTTTCCAAGCTGAAGAGTCCTGTGCCTCTCAGCCTGTCCTCATAAGGCCTGCACTCTTGATATCTGATCATGCATGTGGCTCTCCACTGAACTCACTCAAACTTTAGGAAGGATGTAGAGTAGCATGGAGCCCAGAACTAGACTCAGTACTCCAGCTGCGACCTTACTAAGGCCAAATAAAGTGGGAGGATGACATCCTGGGTCTTACTTGAGATGCACTGGTAGATTAAACCCTAGCTTGTATTTGCTTTGCTGGCTGCAGCATCGCATCAGTGGTTCATATTCATTTTGTGGTAAATCATGACCAAATCTCTTTCGGTCATAGAGCTAGTGAGTGTAGCACTGCCAAGCCTGCAGGTATGATGTAGGTTCTGTCTCCTGAGAGGGAGCACCTAGCATTTTTCTATGTTGAAAGTCATCAGTTTTTGATCTGCCCACTTTGCAAGCATGTCCAAGTCAGCCTGAATCCCCAGCCTATCCTCTAGTGTGACCACACTGCCACATAATTTGGTGTCATCTGCAAATTTATCCAGTCTACTTCTGACACCCAAATCCAGGTCATTTATTAATATGTTAAAGAGTGATGGTCCAAGTACTGACCCCTGAGGGATCCCACCGGTCATCATGCACCATGCTGACTCAGTTCCATCAACTGAGCAGACTTTGCAGTTCTCTGCAATCTAAACTCCCAATTCAGCAAAAGTGAAACAGGTGCACCATGTTCAAGGGCCTGCATGTCTGTGGAAGACTTGGAGATGGGGAGATGCAGAATTTTCTCGCTAGAGTTAGTGTGTGACATACTGGACCCACAAAAGTCAACAGAAGTTTACCAGGATTTTACTTTACCTCGTGTTTTGTTTTTCTTTTGTACTTAGATGTAAGCACTAACTGTACGAATTCAAATGGAAGTCACATTTTCAATGATAGAGCCTTTTTATAGAGCTACAAACAGAATGTCTAATTACTGTTTAATCTACAGGAGCATGATCCAACTTTTAAATGGAAAGATTTCCATTGAGTTTGCTGAAAGCTAGATCAGGGCCTATGCAATTAAACTATAGCATTGTATTTTGGGAAGTTTTTGTGCAGGTTTTAGAAACACTCTTGTGAAAGATCCCCCCCCAAGTGATAATTTAGGGCACAAATACAAAAAGATTACTCCAAAAGAGCTGTTACTGAATAAATTGACATGTGGAAATATTTAGTCCAGAATAACTCCACATATTTATTCAAGAATAGCAATTACATTTTAAAATCAGGGCCTACCTTTAATCCAAATTAATTTTCATACAGAGACAAGCCCTTAGAATATTAGGAACCCAATGGTCTTTTTCAAACTGTCTGGAAAAATCCAATTTAACCTTATTAATCACATGGAATTTATTCTGATTCACATTTAAAGCAAGATTAAAGTCGTGTGCTTAAGGTGTTACATCCTTATGCCTTTTCACTTAAAAAAATTGGTATTTGCTTATAATTAGTAACTATTATCAATTTTAATAGTATTTCTTCTGCATGTTCCCTTTCAAAGGGACATACCACTTCTAGGAGGTGCTTGTTGTTCAGAAACTGATTTAATACACCAAAATTCCATGATAGAAACTAGATGTAAAACACAAAATGCCATTTGGAATCTTCATTGCTACCATGCAGATGTTGTCTTCCCTGTGTAAGCATCGTGATTATTTAATTCTTTTTTTTTTTTAATCCAGTATTCATCCAGCTATACTAGCAGACTTGAAAAGTACAACATATAAACAATGTAATTATGCTTCTTAAAACCAGCTTTTGTCTCTAAATGTGCATGTTCATAGTTGCTATAAATACTTTAAAACAAAGGCTAACTCTACAGGGTTGTTTACACATGAAAGTAAATTTGGTTTAAGGTAAAGTGTCATTTAAAGCATGGTAAACTTTATTCTAGAGTAATTTCATGTGCAGTATGCCCTAAGGTACTTTATGCAACGAGTATACATTTTTATTTGAAATTAACTTGGAAATAAACAAAGCATATAGGCTAAGTACAGATGGTCAAAAAGCCTGAGGATAAATCAGTTAAATCTTTGCAGCTACGTAGATTGAACTGATAAACAAGTGAACAGACATTCAATTTTGATTCCAAAAATACAGCCACATGCTGCAGTGACCCAGGCTAGAAGCTGTGGGGGAGGAGCGGGGGTGCTAGAGCAGACCTCCCTGCTCACCTGGAGCAGGCAGCTTAAGTTGAAGCTAGCCCACCCGACCTGTGAGGTGGGGTTGCAGGGGAGGTGCAAAGCATCCAGAGATGCTGGGGAACTGTGAGTTAACTTGAATCTGGAGGGGATCTGGGACAGAAGTTCAATAGACCAATGTAACCTAAATCAGTTAAGTCTAATACTCCATCCATCCAAGTTTATCTTAAACTGGTTTCAGCCATTTTGGCTAGGGACAGATATTATACATAAATTGGTTTAAGTGATCAGAAACTGGTTTAAACCTGTAACAGAACAGACATTCAGTGCACATAAACCAATTGAAAATGACTGAAATTGGTTTGAGATAAACCTGGTTGAATGTAGTGTCAGACTTAACTGATTTGGGTCAAATCTGTTTATGCAACATCTGTCCCAGACCACCCCCCCTCCCCCCCCACACACACACAAACCAGCAACGGGGGAGGGGTGTGTGTGTGTGTAAGTTAAATAAGATTTCCCCAGCATCCCAGCATGCTCTCTGGGATGCAGAGCTGGCCCTGTTGGGGAAAAATTGTGCCTTTTTAAATCAAATCTTGAAGCTGGCCTAAACAACCACTTCTTGTCATATTTCTTCCCAAAAGGTAAGGTGGATCTTGACCCTGTCCATATCTGTGAACAGTTTAATTAATAATCACTACTAGGAAGGCTTGTAATACATAAATGGAATGGTTTATTATAAAAATGACAAGAACAGGTAAGTATACAATTAAACAGAAACACAATAAAACTGACAAGAACAGGCAGGTAAAAATATAACTACACAAGAACACACTTAATCCTAACAGTTCTAATTATCTATCAAATCCTATATTGATACCGACAACAACTAAAATGAGAGGAGTGAACTGTATTATAAAGGACAAGGGAACTTTATTCAGTTTGTTTCCGTTCGTTGGGGTTGAGATGATTACACCTCAGGCAGTGGCTTCTAATCTTCATTGGAGACATGCTGAGAAGAAAAAGAACCTTAATACCTAGGAGGGAATGGGGTAATGCTTACCAAACACAGAAGAAGGCCACTACTTTGCGTGAAAGACACCTGGAGGGAAAAGTCTGGAGAGCCAACCCTTCCTGATCTGGTGGCAGACACAAGATCCTTCACAGCAAGTGGGCCCAGCACCAGGAACCTCCATGGTCCACACAGTTAACTGGCCACAGCCTCTCTGTCTCTCTCTCTCTCTCTCTCTTCTGTCCACAAGCACCCTGATTTCTTTCCCTCTCACAGTCCCACCTCAACCCAGCCACACCATGCACCCTACACGCCAAGCTCACATGTTCCCAGTCCCCCACACACATGCCCAGACACAGGCACAGTTTCTATCAATCAAAGCCCTTTATAGGGGTAGTGCACCCAGTATACCAGGGCTCTGCACACAGCATGTGGGTGTGTGCACAGCACTCTATTCATTATATCTAAGGGTGTTGTATGGAAAATTACCAAACTTAGGACCAGCATGACATCATTCATCCTACTTAGTTTCACCTGTGAATGACCTTACCAATCTAACATGAGCCAGCCAGGAGCATCTTAATTTGCTCTCAACAGCCCCTCACCTCTGCTCCCCAGCTGGAGCTCCAGCAGTGATTTGCAGGCACAGCAGAGTTTGCTGGCTTCCCTGTCCCCCTCTTTTCTCCCTCCTTCTCACCACTCGCTGCTTAAGCTGAGATCCCTTCCTTCTCACTCCCACGGCATAGACTGTAGCCAGCATGTGGTATGCTAGCTAATGCTGTGTAAGGCAGATAGGACAGTGTCTGCTTAGGGCTTTTTACAGCTAATCAACAGCTCAGCTGGTAATGTCCCTGCATTCCTTCCTTTGGAAAAAGCTGTTTAAGAGCTTGAATTCATGAGTGAGGCACTGTTTTCTGATGAGGTGCTAAATGCCGATAACAGAGCTGATAAATGCTAATCAGCTCCCTAATCACAATGCCCTGCCAGGGTCTGGTCATGCCCCGCTCAGCTCAGCCCTGTGCAAGGGAAGGGAGGGCTGTTCTAGCACTCCCGGCTTCTAGCCTGAGCCACTGCAGGCATGTCCCAGCATTTTTTTTTAGGTTCAGAGGGGATATTTGCACAGTTTCAGAGTGATTTAGCTTAGCCAGGTTAGATTAACCTGCAAAGATTGAATCAGTTCAGCTCAGGCTTTTTGAATGTCTGTCCCTAGCCTTTGAAAACATTTTATATGCACTGAACTTCTGTTGTGTTGCAGATTTGAACTAGTGGTTGATCACTTATCCATTTATGTGCAATTACTGTCCCTAGCCATAATGTATGGAAGCAGCTACTTTTTTAGTGCTTTCTGTGAGTACTACATGCCTACTTTCTCAGCACATTTTACTTCATTAATGTAAAGTTAAAATCTGCTTTACTGTTTGTATAAAATGTGTCTTTCTTTTCAAAAATAAGCAATGAAAAAGTGTAGACAAGTAACAGGTACAGGAAAAGAAAAACATAGTAGCCAAGTACAAAGTGGCAGCTGCAAAACTGTACCAAATTTACAGTTCCAGCCTCAGAAAGACACGATAGGAAAAGTATGCCTGTAAAAGAGCAACTCTGAACTTGGAAAAGCTAGCAAGGAAGCAGGAAATCAACAGGAAGTGGTTGTTTCTATGCTATGTTCCCTATACCATAACAGAAAACTTCAATGTAAATCAATACAATGCAGAATATTCAACTTTTTTTTAAATCCTACTGATAAAAAAGTATGGAAAAGAATTGTGGAAGTAAATATTCCATTACCCTCATAACTTGAACCCTTAGGTTCAGATTTGAAAGAGCATTCTTTATGGGGAAAGCTACACTGATGAGATATCCTAGGCCAAGCATTTGTGAAAGACCCCAGCCTGGTTAACCACAGCATGGATAACAGGGTTATTCACTGAAATATATCACCTTAATTCTGACCTCTGACAAACTCTTTGAACTTGTTAATGTAGGCTAAAATTTTCAACAGTGCCTACAGACCAAACACAGTGAAGAATCCAAGTAGTTAAACTGAGATCCAGATTGAATTTAAGTGACTAAGAACACATCCACAGTGGCTCGAGGCTGCTGCCAAAAATAAGGCCTGTACATCTGGGGGTGGTTTTGGCAGCACCATTATAAAAGGGAACAGAGATATAGCTACTTTTTAATCAGAAGTCAGCAAATCAGTTGGAAAAAAAGACATTTTCTTACTAATTTTTTTTTTTTTTTTTGTAAATAGAGGCACACTCCTATGTGATCCTATAACTGGGATGCATTCTTGAGATCAGTGGTGCTCAATCTTTCAGTCCCACAGGCAGAGGCGGCCCAAGCAGGGTGTAGGGCCTGGGGCAAATCAGCCTGTGCAGGGGTCATGCCCCCAGACATGAGGAAGGTGGTGGGGGCGGAAGGGTGCCAAGCAGCTGGGCGTGAAGCCAGTGGCACTGCAGAGTTGCCGCGGCTGCTCCACCCAGCTTTGTGGGCCCCCCAAAGCACGGGGCCCAGGGTAGTCACCCCAATCCCCCCCCCCCGGGATGGCCCTGCCTACAGGCCAGATGAGTGCTGCAGGGCACATCTGCAGGCTGGATCCTGCACATGGGGTGCAATGTGGCCTCATGTCAGCCCAACTCCACACACAGGATTGATCCCACATTCAGGGGCAATCTAGCATGCAAGGTTAGCCTATGGGCCTCCCCACAGGTCTGGAAAATTTGTCATAGTGATTACTGCTGACCCTGATCCTCCAACACTAAGTTTTCAGACCTATGGGCTGGATGACATGACCTTGAGCACCACTGTTCTAGATCAAATAGTCTAAGTACCAAACAAGATTGTTGAGATAAACTTTTTTTCTGGTACTTGAAGAGGACACACTGAGTGATGCAGTAGAACTGGTATTAGGGGAAAAAACTGCAGACCCTGCAGCAGGTGAGATGGGAAGGCTGTAGTGATATCACTTGTTTTCAGAGAAGGAGATTGGCAAATGATGTGCATCTATACTTCAACAGACATAAGAAAGGCAGTATCTGGCATTGTTGTTTATTTGGTGGCACACAGCATCATGGTATATTGGTTATTTAGGTCCTTATCTTACAAATGTGCTTTACTGAGGTGATTTACCTTCTACACTGTTAGCAACTCCATTCAAGTCAAGACAATGTTAAATGTGTGTGGTCCATTGTAGAACTGGGGCTATATTTAGTTAACCTTTTTGTGGAGTGGGAGAGGAACTACACACCTTGAAATTTATTTTCTAAGAGATGCCTCCTTTTAAGTTTTGGAGGAAAAGATTAATTTTTCTCCCTATCACAGCTTATACAGTTTTTAAAACAACCCTAACAAACCCCAAACATTCAACTATAGAACAGTTTGGAATCAGAATCTAAAACTGAATACAAAAGAAATGCACTGAACCAGATAAGCAAAAGGACATAATGTAAAAGGCCTTGTGTTTGGTCAAATCCATTTAGAGGGTCTAACTATAATAAAGGCTTCAGAGAAGCTGAAAAACAGAGAATAATTTCTTGCATTTGGAATGCTTTGAAGAACAAGTTGCCTTTAAAATTCTGGCACTGACAACAACTCAATGATAACATTAGGAAATCATGATCACAGAGATGCCAGAAAAATTAGTCAGAAGGTATCAGAATGCCAGATAAATCTACTACTTCAGAATCAAGAATAAGGAAGACGAAAAAAGACAAGTCCAGTTTTCATGCTTAGAAGCCAGTGAAAAGTGGATGTCCATGAAAAGGTAGTAATTTCAAGATGTCTTAAACTTGAACAGGGGTGAAGATCATGGACAACAGCAGAAGCACTAAATCTTGAACTCAGGAAAATGACCTTCACCTCAAATGGCCATCTTGAAGTATAATTTCCCAGTTGCCTTCCAGTGCTCATACAGTTAGTGACAGCCAGACTGTTTTTAATTTTTGTCTAGTCATGGCCATTTTATGATTGAGCTGTGCATAAGTCCAAAATGGGCTGAAAGAAATTAAAAAGAGTCTCTTTAATATGCAACCTATAATTACAGAGGTCTTTTCTCTGAAGGGTGAGGGTGGAGGTGGGGAAAGAGGATGAAGGCAGGAGAAACCAGTGAAGACGGTACTGAAAGATTTGATGAAGAGCCAGGGGTGGGTGTGATGGCCAGAACCAGAGGGATTAATAAGCAATAAATATGAGCTTCTTGGAGGCATTTGGTATTTTGTCTAACAGGTAATATTAGCTAATATAAAGCTTGTAAGTTCGTAACCTGCAAATGTAACTTGTCTGTCATAAGTTTAACCGAAATGATAAAACTAACTGTTTGTATTAATCGTGGAACTGACTGGGCCCCAAAGGTGAAGCTGTAGCTGCAAGATTAGCTGACCTAATGGTTTTTGCTCAGAGTTCAGCCTTGACGATAAAAACTGGATCCAACTGCCTGGCACACCTAACACATTCCAGGAAAGCATGTCCCAAGCAAACATATTCAGAGAAACCTAAAAGGGTTGGGCTTAGTAATGTCAATTTCAGACCTAAAGATGCTGCATTGTAATTTGCTTATTGGATAAACCCGAGTATAGGTAGTAACCTTTTATGATAATTTTTAACACCTTCCAATCCCATAGGGTAACAGCTATAGGGCAAGATTTTGAGTGGCTCTAAAGCCAACAGATTAGCATAAGACTAGGTATAAAAAGCGCACGCGTCAGGCGACCAGCAGGAAGGAGGGAACAGAACGGTCATTGCTGTTCCAAGCCCAGACTCCGGACTCCTAGTGTGAGTGCGGATCGGATCCTGATCAAGGGATCTTCACCAGTAATCCCTCCAGCAGTGTCGATCGGGGATGCCTGACTTCGCTGGAATCACTTAACGTGCACCTGGCATCGAGGGACTATCGATAAGTTGCCAACCCATGTCTGTCTATCTGTTGTTTTGAACAGCCCAGTGGCTGATACCCTCGTAGTGCCCAGTTGGCATGCAACAGAATTGATCCATCTATCTGTTGTTATTATCTACTATGAGCTCTTTAATACTGCAGTATCTGCTTATCCCATTTATCTTTCTGTTAACTATTGTGTGTGTAAGCTATAATAAATTTGCCTTTGCTTCATTCCCAACTTTGCCTCTTTGATCCAAAACTGAACCGAACAACCCAGTGGCTGATACCCTCGCAGCGCCCAGTTGGCCTGCGATAGAATTGATACACTCAAAGTACCCAGCTGGTCTGTGACAAGTGTGGGAAACAGAAATTGGGTAGTCAACAACACTGGGAGCATGGAAATGGGGTTGAGGGAGAAAAAAAAATGGAATCTAAATGGAGAAACCACAGGATTCTGATTAAAGAGACTGGAATTGGAAAGAGAACCTTAAGGAATGGGACAGGCTAAGCAAGAAGAATGGAACTGAAACAAGACAAGACAGCAGGGGTAAGAAGAGAAAAGATCAGATTGAAAGAGGTCAAGCTTTGCGAGAATAAATGGAAGAGTTCATGGCCAGTAAACAGAATCCTTTCTAGGATCTAGAATAGAATACAAGAGAGACCAAGTTTCACCTTTTTTTTTGGCATCCTTTTATCTATAAGACACGGTGAATATTGCAACCTATGACATAGATGACTTGTAGTGTCTCATACAACTGAATAGTTCAATCTTAGACTTGCATGATCTGTGGCAGTAGTTGCAAGTGTGTGTGTCATGGTTGGATGGTTCAGGAGCTGCTTACTTCCTGTGGATTCTTTTCTTTTCTAGCTGTTGGAGTCAATTCTTGTCATGGACTTTAATGCCCTGGTGGAGATGATGATGCCACTTGTTCTGATCACTTCCCAAGGTTTCCCATTGGCCAGGATCAATTCTAAAAGCCTTCATATCTCGCTTGCATGTGTCTTTATAGCAAAGCTTGAAGCATCCTGTCCTTGTTCCCTTTGATATTTCCCTGTATAACATGTCTTTGGGTATATGTCCATCTTCCAATCTGCTCAGATGGCCTAGCCAGCACAGTCATCCATCTCTGTCCGAGTAGGACTATCACAGTTGGTAAATTTGCACTTTGAAGAACCTCTGCTTTGGTAACTTTATATTGCCATTTGATGTTGACCATGCAGTGTAAACAGGGAGGTTGGTGGTCACTGTAGAACCTAGGAAGATGAATGTTTGGACTGCTTCTAGCTGGTTCTCATTAAGGGTGATTGGGGGTTACAGTAGACAGTAAGCTGAATATGAGCCAGCAGTGTGCCCTTGTTGCCAAGAAGGCTAACAGCATACTGGGCTGCATTGCTAGGTGTAGTGTCAGTATGTCAAGGGAAGTGATTATTCCCCTCTATTCAGCACTGGTGAGGCCACATCTGGAGTACTGTGTTCAGTTTTTAGCACCCCACTACAGAAAAGATGTGGACAAATTGGAGAGAGTCCAGCAGATGGCAAAAAATGGTGATGGAGCTGGGGGACGTGACTTAAGAGCAAGGAGCTAGGTTTTCCATTTCCCATGGTAAAATGGAGTAAACCACAGACTTTACCTTTTACCAGAGGCAAACACAGATTTCTCATTTTACAAGAGAAACCCGCATATTTTGCCATTGCCTGGCCCAGTTCCAGCTTGCAGGGAGCTGGGAGGGAACAGGAGGAGGGCAGCGAGACAGGGGACACCACATGCGAGGACATGGATGTTGCCCCAGACAGCCGGCAGAGTGGCTCCAGCAGGTAAATGGAGGAGAGGTAGATTGAGACCCCTATAGGGAGGGAGGAAGGGAGCTGGGTTGGTCTGAGGTTGCTGCCCAGCCAGGGGGGGGCTTGGAGCCCAGGGCTGCAACATGTGGCTTCAGAGCCCCAGCAAGGAGCAGAATGGGGCCATGGGTGGCTCCCCCAGGGGAGGGGGAAAGCTGGCTCCCCACTGTTGTGTGCACTCCCAGGGCACAGGGTGAACCTGTGCCCCCCAAATCTGTGCATGGGGCAGGCACAGGCTGTGGGCGTGGACTCCCACCCTGCTTCCCTCCCCCATGGCCTCCACAGCCCAGCGGGCATGACCCAGCATGGCTGGGGACAGCAGGACTATGTGGGGATCTCCTCACTGCTGCGAGCTCCCCACCACACACACGCTACCCTGGCAATGCACCTCTTGCATTTGCCCCTCCTTTGAGGGACACAGCCTCGCATGCAGGAGGCACATCCCCAGGACAGCACAGGATGATCAGCTTTTCCATATAGCTCTGGTGCTCCCTGCCACATTGGGTGGCACTCATTGTGCTCTGGAGGCCCTGGGGGTGGAAGCAGGGTGTCAGAAAACAGCAGGCCTGGATGGAGAAGTTTCTCACCACTGCTCGCTTTGCACTGCTTCCCTCCCCTGGGGCCTCTTCAGCCCAGCAGGCACCACCTGGTGCAGCAGGGAGCACCAGAGCTGCACAGAGAAGCTGCTTGCTGCTGCTTACTCCACACTGCCCAGGCAATGCACCTCCTGCACACGGGGCTACACCCCTCAAAGCTGTGTTTCCTGTGTGTACCACTTTACCAGGGCAGTGGCAGGGGAGCTCGCAGCATTGAGGAGATCCCTGCATGGCCCCACTGTCCCCAGTCATGCCAGGTCATGCCCGCTGAGCTGCAGAGGCCCCTGGGGAGGGAAGCAGGGTGAGAGCTTGAGCCTACAGCCTGTGCCTGCCCCACATACAGATCTGGAGGCTGTGGATCCCCCCTGCCCCCTGGGAGTGCACACAGCAAGGGGAGCCACCCCCCCGAGCCTGCAGCAGGGGGGAGTGGGGACAAGGGGCTGCAGGCCCAGGTCCGTAGCCCTGGCAGCCGAGGGCTTTCTCTTGCAGGACTAGAGAAACAGGGGCTGTGGGTGGGGGGTGAGGGGCAGCAGCAAGGCTGTGGTAGATGTGGGTGGGGGGGAAAGAGAGAGGCATGAGCAGGGAGCTATGGCTGGGGAGCAAAGGGCATCAGCAGTGCTGAAGAAGGGGGTTGTGGGGTGAATGAAGGACACCAGTAGGACTGGGGATCTCTTGTGGGGGGAATGAGGGGCACCAGCAGGGCCAGGGAGGGGAGGGCTGTGGGGGGCCTGTAATTTAATTATGGCTTTTGCTGTTTTTAAATCAGAGAAATTGCGTGGTTTTTTGTGGTTTGTTTTTTTTTTTTTAAATCAGGGAAAGCCAGGATCCCTGCTTATGAGAAAAGACTGAGGGAACTGGGCTTATTTAGTCTACAGAAGAGGAGACTTAGAGGGGACTTAATAGCAGCCTTCAACTACCTGAAGAGGAGTTCAAAAGAAGACAGAGCTAGATTGTTCTCAGTGGTGGCAGATGACAGAACAAGGAGTAACAGTTTCAAGTTGCAGCATGGGAAGTTTAGGTTAGATTTTAGGAATAATTTTTTCTTATTAGGAGGATAGTAAAACACTGGAACTAGTTACCCAGAGAAGTGGTAGAAATTCCATCCCTGGAGGTTTTCAAGACCCAGCTAGGCAAAGCTTTGGCTGTGATGATCTATTGGGGATGGGACCATCCACACTGCTTTGAGCAGTGGGTTGGACTAGATGCCTCCTGAGGTCCCTTCCAGCCCTAACTTTCTATGATTCTATGCATCTTGTACAACTCCCTGTCCTAGTACAACTGTTTTCTTTATGCTGATAGAGCAAATGCCTGACAAGCTCTTGAGAGGCGATCCATGAGTTCTTGTAGCAGATCTTCATCGTGGGCTGTAAGGACAGCATCATCAGCAAATAGAAGCTCCCTGATAAGCACCTTTCAATTTTAGTCTTTGCCTTGAGTTGCGATAGGTTGAAGAGTTTCCCATCCAGTCTTGTGTGAAGGTACACTCCACCTTCCATATCTTTAAATGTGCAGTTCAGGAGTACCGAGAATAAGATTCCAAAGAGAGTAGGGGCAAGAACACATCATTGCTTCACTGTTTTTCATCTCAAAGCTGTCCAAAGTGGACCCATCAAACTGAACAGTTACTTTCATGTTGTCATGGAAGGAATGTATAAGACTTAACAGTATTGGTGGGCATCCTATCTTTTCCAGGACTGCAAATAGGCCTGTTCTGCTGATGGTGTCAAATGCTTTGGTTAGATACATGAAAGCAATGTAAAGTGGTCAGTTTTGCACTTTTTTTTTTAAAGTTGACACAGGGAAATATCAGGTCTATGGTTGATCTTTCAGCCCTGAATGTGCACTGAGATTTTGGGTAGACACAACTCGCCAGCTGTTGTAGGCGCACCAAAATGACCCTTTCAAAAGCTTTTCCTGCTGTACTTAGTAGCGAGATAGCTCTGTAGTTGTTGCAGTTGCCCTTATCTCCTTTATTTTTATACAAAGTGATGATTGCATCACGCGTGTCTTGTGGTACCTCAGGGCTGTGGTACATCAGGAGTGATAAAGATATGGTAGTAGGCTTTCTTTCCCTGTACATGAGAATTTCCACTGGGATGCCATCTTTTCCAGGAGCCTTGCAACTTGATAATGCATCAATGGCCTTGGTTAGCTCTTTTACAGTGGGCTCCAATTCTAACTCTGACATGACCTGTAGAGTCCAGTAATTCACTGGCAATGTTTCTTTCTTGTGAATATAGCTCTGAGTAGCGTTCAACCCAATGAGACATCTGCTTGCTTCTATCTGTAATGGCTTCACTCCTTTCAAATTATGCAGTTGTATTTCATTGACAGTAGAGCCTAGAGCTTTCTTTAGACCATTGTACGTGACTTTTTGGTTTCCTGTGTCTGAGGCTGTCTGTATCACTTCACAGAGCTTAGTCCAGTGCTGATTTGCACAGCATCTGGTTGCTTTATGTAGCTCGTTTTTTTGCATGTCAAAGTTTCACTTTGATGCTCACTGTTGGCTTCTTGTTGTGTTCCAGATAGGCTGTGTTCTTGATGTTGATGAGAGGTAATAGTTCTGCATTTTCTTTGAACAAGTCCTTATTGCATGGTCTCTTTTCCCAAAACGTTTCATGGATTCAGTTCTTAGACCTTCCCAAATTTCCTCTGCCTTCTCTAGTAATGACTTCCCAAACATGCTGAGTTTGAAAGCCTTCACAAACTCTTAGAACTTCCTCTGGTTCTTGGTGTTAGTGGTATTGATTTTAGACTTCTTCCTAGGTTTAACTCTATGTAGTTTCTTGACTGTAATCTTCACTTTGCTAATGATCAGGGAGTTGTCAGTGTCACCACTGGCACTGTGGAACATGTGGGTCTTCTACAATAAAGGGAGGTCTTTCCCCCTAACAATAACAAGTTATTGGTGCCAGTGGCCTAATCATGGATGCTGCTATGATGCTTTGTGGCATGTGACACCTTGTGGCATCAAAATATGAATTGGTAATGCACAGTTGGTTTGGGCACAGAATTCAATAAGTCATTGACCATTTTCTTTCATCTTGCTGATGCCAAAATGTCCTAAGCAATCTGGCCATGAGTTGCTGTCTGCACCAACTCTTGCGTTAAAGTCTCCAAGGAGAAATAGTCACTCAGTTGGTGGTATTCCCTTGATGACTTGGTGCAGTGTCATAAAATGTATCCTTATCCTCAGGGCTAGAGCCGAGTGTTCAGGCATAAGCGCTGATTATGTTCGCAGAACTAATGGTCATCTGAAGTCTACATGAAATGATGTGCTCTGACCATTGGTAATGCATAGGGGGTGCATGCAGGTGCATGTGCACCCCCTGAGCTTGGCGGTGTATCTCCTGCAAAAAGAGGCTGCCACCACTGCCGGTGGCATCTGTGGGCAGTACCTGATCACTGCTGGCTGCCACTGACACTGCTGGAGGCATCTGTTGGCACTCACCACCCCCCTCCCCCACCACCACCAGTGCCCCAGCAGGGAGCAGAACAGGACAGTTCCATGGCCACCTGCAGGCGCTCACTGCTTGCCATCACCACACCCTCGCCACCTGTGGGAGCTCACCATGATGCTGTGAAGACAAATTTCTTCAGTGCTTTCACCTCATCAAAAGATGGTATAATTGGCCTCTTGGATACAACCAGAATCTGCAAGTCTTGTTTCCTGGAGCGCTGCAAAGTCAATGTTAAGTTTGTATAGCTCATGGTCAATCAAGACTGACTTCCATATGCTGCTTGTGTACTGTAGATCATCATAGTTTATCAAGCCAGGACATATGGTCTTGATGTTCCAGCTTCCAATCCAGAAAGTTATCGGTTTCTTGTTTTTGCCAGGTGCAAGGTTTCCATCTGCTTTTTGGCTTTTGATCTAGCCCTATGCACCCAATGAGGCAGACAGACTGTGACGGGCCAGCTGTCTAGGGGCTGCCCAGCATTATGGTGGGCCATAGCTGACCAGTGGAATGTGATGATTCCTCCCACCACTGAAGGTGACCCATGGCACCCTCCTCTACACCAATCAAACGAGAGCTTATGAACCTTCATTGTTCCATGTTGTATCCATGCTGCCAGCAAGGATGGAGTATCCTTGCCATGTGGTGTGGCTGCAATAGCCTGGGAAGTTGATATGGAGATGCTGCTTTGCCCTGTATCAGTGACCCCATCTTGGCTTCACTGGTTTGGTCCAAAGGAAGGACCGTCATAAAGTCAATACATTTGGAACTAGCTACACTGCAGGAGTTGCCAGTGAAGAAGAGGTCTTCCATCTGCCTGCCTTTTGGGACTCCACTCCTAGATTGGGCTTTTCAGCCATGGCTGGCAACCAGTCTGCCCTATGTGGATACCGTTGGCAAAATCAGTGAGTGATTATGCTCATCTGCCTTTTGATGGTATTTCCTCCATCAAGGGTTCCACTACCCTCCTCAGGCACTCATCCACCTGAAGCCATTGGAACTTCTTGAGGTTGTCATTAATTATCCGCTGCCCAGCACTAAATGTTGACCAGTACAGGTTATACCACTTATAGTCATAGCAGTAGCAGGTTTTCAATGCTGAACTGACCTGACCATTTCTCTAGTGTCAACAAAAATCTACTGACAAAACAAACAATACCCTTCCAGGGTTAAATCACCTACACGATAATGACTTACAGAATAACTCAAAATAGTTGTAAGCTTAGGCAAAAAGGGTTAGTGTGGTCATTCCAATCCTGCTATTGGGTTTCACCTACAATGGGATTTCAGCTTTTTCATTATTTTCATCACATGGCACTTGGTGTCCACCACGGGGAACTATACGAGTAGACTGCTGTTCAAGTCCCATGACACTTGGGTCGTATGCTCTTGGGTTTCTTGACCTGAGTCAACCACTGCACTGTTTTTTAGGTCTTTGGATTTTTTTTCTTTGTGTTCTTTTCCCCTGAGCTTCTCTGGCATACTTCCTAGGCAGTTGTAACCCCTTGACAAAAATAGGATCTAAGAGCCAGGCTATATTAAGCCCCCATGAAGGAATTTTCCTTCATACTCCAGAAGTTTATGCAGATTATTCCCTAAAACTCCAAATGTGGGACACTCTGATTTACAATTTACCTTTTTAGGGACACACAGCTGTGAAAGCAAACAAATAAAAACACAGACCTAGCACAATGCAGATGAAAACCAAACAATAAAAACACCTGTTTCTATTCCTGTAACAGGGAACCCTAGCCCTGTTACCAAGAAACAGGGTGGTCCCCTTAAATTCAGAACCTTCCATGCATGGCTGGCTGGTCGAGTAGGGCTTAAGGATCTAACCCTGCCATCTGGTCAGGTGACAGGAAGGAGAAGGCCATAACCCTATAAATTGGAAGTGGGGAAGGCCAGACAGGAAGCAGAGAGGGGGACTCCCAACAACTATGGTGCAGCTGCAGCAGCTTCTTTGGGAAGAATACACCACGCTGTGAGCCAGAGGCACAATCACTTAAAGTAAGTGGGCACGTTGCCCCTCTCATTTCTTTATTATTTTTTTTCATTATACGGCCATAGAAGCCTATGGTTTACATTTGATGTTAAAAATGCTGGTGGTTTGTGGTTGAGGCTGTAGGGGTGGAGGAGGCCTCATTAGTGCCAAGGGGCACCATGATAGAGGGCTCAGGAAGCCCTGCAGCACTAGGGTTGCCACATTAGGGCCTTGAGCCCGAGTTAGAGAGCTAGAGCCTCGGATTCAAGCCCCAAATAGTGGGTTTTGACTGACAGGTCTAGCTAGAGACAGATGGGGTAAGCCTACAGCGGCTGAGCCCCCAACATAAAGAGAAAATTTATAAAACCATCTGTGAGGCTTGGGCTGCAATATAGGGGAGGAACAGAGCTGCAGATAGTGCCCCCTGGCATCGGGACAAGAAAATGGGAAGCCTCCAACCTAATTAAGATCATTAATTAAATAACAACATGGTATGGCAGGAAAGAAGGTGCGTGGTT
This sequence comes from Alligator sinensis, assembly GCF_000455745.1. Lineage (NCBI taxonomy): Eukaryota > Metazoa > Chordata > Crocodylia > Alligatoridae > Alligator > Alligator sinensis. The sequence continues at coordinate 623,830 of NW_005842821.1, read as the reverse complement.
GGCCCAGAAACCAGGTGGGTGGGCGAAAGGCAAAAATCGGCCCCTGAGATGTCCCCCTGTTACAGTTCCCGTCTCAGATTCCTCACCATGCTCAAGCATTCTTTGTGTTTAAGACAGCAATCTAAGAAGGCCAGGATTCTTCCCTTCCTCATATGCCTTCTCCTATAAATCAGGGAAATGGGCTCCATGATTTAAAAGGTGTCCCACATCTGTCCTGTAAGATGCTAGGAAGCATCTGTCCTTAAGAAGCTAGGAAGCTTTCTTAACCTTCCACCCCCCTAAGTCTGATTGCCACACCCTTAATTTTCTCTCCTTCTGGAGTTCAGACATGAAAAATGTTTTGCCAAGGATGGTAGCCAATTCTTTGTTCAAGAGGACTCCCCTGGAATGTTGAGTAATCTATTTAATGACCCTCTGTTGTTAGCCCTGCAACTAGATAAAAAAATGTTTTGTCATCTTCTAGGTTTTAGCTCAATATAGAAGCAAAATGCAATCAAGCCTCACATCCTAAATGGACATCTATTATAGTAGAACATGTAGACACAGAGTCTCCAGACATTAAACCCAGAATTCATCAGTTGTACGTGGAGTCATTATCCTCTTTTAAAAGTATTAAGAAATGACACACAACCTAAAAACTGCATTAAAAGAAAAATATTAAGGTTACAATATCAAGCACTCAGAAATGCAAGATTGAGGTGGTTTGGCCCAATTATGGTATTGAATAAACATTGACTGGATAGTTGAAGAAGGTATTACAGTTCCTGAAACTACCATATTAGGGGCGTAGAGGGGGAAAAAAAATCTTAACTTTAGACAGAACTCAATCAGTTTGTGAATGTTTATACCTACTGTAACAGGGGCTGGAGGCATGCCCCTGCTACAGACCTGCAGAGCTAGCTATACCGGCCAGCGATTTACTGGGATGGGTCTGGAAGGGCTGCATATCCCTGGCACAGAGGGGAAAAGTGTCCAGAGAGAACCCAGGAGAAGAACAGGCCTCCAGGGGCACTGGACCATGTGTCCCAGGGAGCTGGCTCTGACTGGCTGAGAGAAAGGAGTGGGGAATTTAAAGAGATACCAAGATGATAATTGGTGTTCTCCAGGAGCGGGGAAAACATGGTGGAGCTAGGAGCTGTGTGGACAGGGGAAGAAGAGGATACCAGCAGCTGAATCACCCCATGTCATTGAGGTCTGAATAACCCCAAGTGAGGATCCGGCCAGCCCTCTGAGAGAGCTAAGTGAAGTGGGAAGTTGTTCAGGGGGAGCCATACCAGCAATGCTGGTGACAGGGCTAGGAAGGAGGCATTTCTCAGGATATCCAGTGGGGCCAGCAGAGTGAGAGAGCCAGAACAGATCTCAAAAAAAGCAGAGGGGTTTAGACACCAGTCAAGTTGGGTGAATGCTGCAGAGATTTACACAGTAAACCCAAAGGTGAAAAAAGGAAAAGGGGATTGAGTTATATATTCTGCTGGACTTATACTGTAGCTTAAAGAAGAGAGCATGATTACTTTCTGAATTGTGGGGGCCTGATTGAGAAACAGGTCATAATTTTCTTTATTGGGGTAAACGAATTACAGCTATGAAGACAAAACCCAGGAGATATTGATTTGGGATTGCAAACGGTCTTACAGCCTTGATCCAAAAGGCACTGAGGGGAATAAGTTGTAAAGACTGAAGTAAGGGTGAAGGAAAGGCCGAAGAAATAATACGTACATTGATCTAAAGGGCTAGTTAAATGAATTGCATGAAAGAAGATGCAAAGAGAGTGTAATGTTAAAGGGTCTACCTAGTCTGGATAAGCAAATGACTTAACGGATAGAGATTTCACAGGAGAGAGAAGTGCCATAGAGTATTGGACTAAGGAATACAGAGGAGTCCAAAGAATTGACCCAGATAAGCCTCCCCACACAAGACCAAAGGGGACTTTTCACCACAGGGCTGAGAGGAAAGGGGAAGGGTCTAGGGGAAAGTGGAGCCCTGCAGAAGAACTGGGACCCCTCCACACGGGGCTTCTCCCGAAAAGTCATCTACCCTCCCAAGCCATCGAGACGAGAGTGACAGAAGTCAGTAGTATTACAGCATGTGATAGGTCAAGAATACAGACATGCCCACACTACAGTAAGAGGACTGGACTCAGGGAAACCCTTCAAGTCATATGACATAGGTTTCAATTACTAGATCAAACTATTTTTTTCCTGTCTCCTCTGTTCACAGGATGGACATGCTCTGGGAATTAAGCAGGACTGTATAGTGAAAGAGGCTGCTTTCTACAGGAGTCTGACTTCATTTGATGTAGAAGTTGGAAGATGTAGTAAATGAGAGGGAAAGCAGAAAGAGGATGGCCTCATGATTAAGGCAGTGCATACTGCTCTGGAGAGCTGTATTATCCTACAGTTCCTATGTAATCCTGGTTAAACCATATAAATCAAACATCTCCCTTTGTGCATTCTTCATTTCCTGAGTGACCAGGGTTTGGGAATCTGATTCCTGTAAGTGCTGAGCACTCACAGCTGCAACTAATGTCAGAGAGAGAATGTTTTGAAAATATACAACACAATTCAGTTTGATACTAGGAAAATTCAAGCATTTGCGGTCTCAAATTGGACATCCAAAATTAGGGGATACTATTGACCTTAATTTCTCTAGTCTCAGTTTCTCTTTTCTAACCTGGGAGTGGGGGGAGGGGAACGCACATTACCTTCATCCCAGAAGAGATGTGGAAATAAAGTTTTACAAATATTAAG
>NW_005842821.1:609446-621052 GCF_000455745.1 Alligator sinensis | reverse complement strand
AAGACATTTTGGAACTGCCATCTGTAACTCCCATTAACGAAAGCCAGTGCAAAGCACGTCAAGTACATTTATGTCTATAATATTTTTACAGCACATGCAGTTTGGTCTAGATAGAAAGGACATTGTATAAGCATAGCAAAACATTTTAATTTTTGCAAACAACTTCAAATCTGAAGATAAATTATTGGAAAGTCATGACAACTATGTTCTCATTTTAGCTTTCCACCTTGTGTACGTGCACTGTATACTTCAGAGGACCCCATTTCGCAAGCCAACTGTAAAGCAGCCTTTATCACGAGAGTCTGTCTCAAGAGGAAAATCATATTAGACAAAGTTTGCCATAGCCATTTCTAGGGGACTACACTTGAGATAGCCTGGTACACTGTCCTGATTAAATCAACCAAACCTAAACACAATGCACATCACCTCTACAGCATATCTGCTTTGGGTCACTGCAGTACAGTTCTAAAGAATAACCCTTTTCTCAAGGAAAAAAAATCCTAGCTCATGCAGTCTCCCTCTTCCTTGCACAACTGAAATACCTTGCTGAGAACAAAAGGTAAAAATCCCAACCTACATTTTAAAAGACCCTTCACTGTCCAACTCTACTCAAAGTAATTCACAAGCAACCTTTTTTTAAAAAAAAATTTAACATTTCCTAGGTAGATGCAAACAAATACAAAAGAGCATTAGAGCTGGAGAAAACCAGATCAAATTGAAAATAGTATAATAAATATCACTTCTAGAATATTATAGAATATTTTGTTTTTAATCAATTTTTCTCATCTTTTACAGCCAAAACAATTTCAGTTTTCAACCACCAAAATAAAAATGAATTTTTGTTGAAAATTTTCACAGAAAATAAAATACAAGTCTGAAAATTTCAAGCAGCCATAAAGTATAAATAAGGAATGATGGGAAAAAATCTTAAATTAGGGATCTGAGTCTAAACTTAAGTATGGCTGCTGATAAGAATGTGAGCAGTAAGAAATAATCAGGAGCCTAATTATAAGCTACATATTTCAAGACATGAAGTTCAGGTAGTGAAGCACATTTGGGAGAATGGAAAATGGTGCCACCATTGCACATCCAGGCTTCAGAGGCCAGTTCAGCCCTGAGCTTAAATCTGAGCTGCCTCAATGGCTGCCTTACTTTACATGAGGAGTCAGTGCTTTGTGGGGGCTATATAGTACTCCAGACTAGGCAGGCTCCTAACATGCACAAATCCATCTCTCTAGCCATACACCTAACATACCCCTAAACACCAGGGTTCCCACAGTCATGGGGTCATAGGGTTGTTTTCTTATGTTTGTGTCACTTAGAGAATCCCTGGATGTGGGCAACTCCTAGGAGAAGGTTCAAATGCTATCTGATCCCCTTGACTGCATAGCCACAGAACAGGGCAGGTATACAACTGAAGATGGGGGCTGCATTGTAACCCCAGAAAAGGGATACAATGAAATGGGGTGAAAAAATCCTCTGCTCATCTTTGCTTAGGGACTCTGAATTTGCACCAGGTGTCAACTGGTTATTTGAGGCTTCTCCAGTGACCATGAATCACCAAAGCCTGGGATCAGCAAGGCCAGTGGGGGCTTGCCACAAGTTATCCCTGAACCCTCCCTGAGTGCTACTCCAATCCCCTTCCCATGCCCAATCTGCTGCTCTGCTTTCTTCTCCCAACCCTGTGCTCCCTGCCCAATCTGTTACTTGGCTTTCTTTCCCCTACCCTATCTGCCAGTATGCTTCCCCATCCCTCTCCAAACTGCCAGTGTGCCACGCAAGAGCTGCTCATGCCCCTTATGGAACCTGTGTCACAGGTTGGCCACCTGTATCCAAGGCCATGCCCCTGGCCATGGAAAAGCAAGGAGAAAAGGTGAAGTTGTTACAGTAATGTTGTCCATTTACACAGAGGAATGGAAACTTTAATCCTGTTTTGTGACCCTCACCACACAAAGCTGCCACAGCAGGCCTGAGATTCTGGCCTAAATTCTCCATTTGAACATGTGAAATGATGTAGCCTTTCTAAAGGCATTTCAGCAACACAACAGTAAAATATATGACTGCACTTGTCCCCATTTGCTGTGCTCTTTGTCATACATTCTTCTTGCCAAAGTTACTCAACAGCTTTCTGACGATGGGCTCAGAAGAGAAATGTGTGATCTAAAGCAAACCGAAAGGGGTCCTGTTCTTGTCAGAGAATGATCAAATTTCCTGTCAGTCACAGCACAACAGACTGTCTTCCAGTCTGCCAGCTCTGATGTACCCATCTACTTCCAAGCAAATGTCTTCAAGAAATAAACAGTGCTATACATGAAAGGATTTGAGTTGTAGCACCAATTTCAAGTTAGCTTATTCACAAGGTACTTAGGCCTGGATTTGCTGGATGAGAGCACAGTACACTACAAATTATTGGCCACACACACAAAATACTTAACATCCACAACGTTTCTACAACTAGAGAAATAAATTTGCTCAGAATGACTTTTTCCCCTGCCTAAACTCACATAATAAACTGGGCATAATTTCATCAAATTTAAAGCATTCCAAGTTCCTCAACAAATCTCTTTGCAAATTCAGGATGGATCACATAAGATATTACCTATGCATTTCTGATTTTAAGTATTTGAGATTTGATTAATCCTGTAAGCACGTGGTATTGGTTTTGCTTCCCTGAACAAAAGTTTTGTAAGAGCTTGAAGCAAGCTGTGAAAAAAATCTGTGGCAGACCATGAGGGACAGATACATTTAGGAATACTACATCTTTCCCTCTTGGGGTAACACAGACTGTGCCCAATTTGTTAATCTGAGAACTGAGTTTAATACTTAATTTACTAATTACTTACACACCAACTAACATTGTGCATATATACAATCCTATCCATTTGTCTGGCTTAATTGTTTCCACACCAAAATTCCAGTGAGTATTTGGGAGTCCTGTCTCTGCTGTATCAAGCAGCATCACATTTCAGAACGTCATGCCATTTGTGTAATGCCAGCGCAAATATTTAAGTGTATGAGCATAAATTCAATCTCTGCTTACAATTTTGGGAGTACAACTTTCTCTAATATATACAGGCACAGCTGGAGCAAATGCATTTTTAAGTTTGAGTGAAATCCTGAAGGGTATTTTAGCTGTTTTGTTATATTTTTCCAGTATCCATCTCAGGTCTCAACTAACTACACTTGCATTTCTATTTTATATGCAATAGCTAGAGTTCTGATTGGTGACACAGAAAATACCTATAATAAAAGCTATGGATATTATGCTATGTTAGGAAAATACTGACCCACAGATCTAAGATTACCAAATTGTTTCCATCTATTAGCTCATGCAGGAGGTTCCAGTTGAGTGAAAAATCCACAGACTGGCTGGAGATGCTTACAGCACCACAAACACCAGGCACCACCCCCCCGGCCAACAGAAAGGGCTCCACTCACTGGAATGCATTTGATTAGTTTGCTAGAAAGTAGAGAAAGTAGCAGTGTAGTTTGCAAGTCTCACTAGAAATTAATCAGTTGAAATCATAAATCAAAAGGAACCCTACTATAAGAAAGCCTATACTTTAAAGTGTCCATTAATCAGAACCGCTGAAATCCATAATAAGGGACAATATGTCAGTAATGTTCCTTGTCTTAGAGAACAAGTATACAGTTAACACCTTCTCTCAATCCATGTGCAGAGGACATTAGAATGGCCATTTTTATGCAGGACAGAGCTAGGATCTCATCCTCAACCTTCTCTAATCATGTTGTGTACAAATGTATGTGACTAAATAGAGAGTTAAAGTGTAACAGTCACGCTCATCAAATCCCTCTAAGAACATTACGAGAATATTAGTGGATCTGGACTGTATAGCTGACTACAGATCATAATGTGGCTGGTCTTGGCCTTTACACAAACAAATATTTACAGAGAGCATCAAACAAACAAATTATGCCAGTATTATGATTAAGACTTAACAGGCTTCAAAGCAAACAAACAAACAAAAAAAAAAAAAACTGTGCTTTTAAGGGAACATTCTGATTTGCCTGGTGCTATAAAAACATTAGAATTCTCTAAGCCAAGTTGTTCATCAGGCAGCATATAAACATACTGTCAGTACCACCAGAATGAAAGTATCCTGTTTAATGAAGATACAGTAGCAAATAGCACCTGACGTTAGTAAATATTGAACCAGTAAAACTCTTCATGTGATTTATATGAAGATTTGGATTGAAACTGAAGGATGACCATCATCCAACATTTCAGACAGCTGCAAGAAGGCATTATAAGCTCCTTCATGGAACCAGAAAGCTGAAATAATAAGCAATCTTCACCCCAACAACAGACAAACTTCACTGTCCAAAACACACACACATGTAACTCACATGATAGCACAGTAGTTTTGCTCGCTATTTTTTGTAAAGGTTTGTGTTTTTATGAGAGGGGGAAAATGGTTAAGGTTAGGGAAGGCAGGGCAAGGTGAACCATTAGGAAAAGCACTGAGAGTAGAACCCTAATGTGGCCCTGAGAAAGCTTAAGAAGCAAGGAGAGAGAGAGTTTGCACATCCTTTTGAGCTAAGTTCAGACAGGAGATGAGGCTTAGAATTCAGAGCAAAGACAGTGTCCTCTAGTTGTTTGGTTTCTGCTGCATTCACAAAACAGGACTTTGTGCATTCTTCATAAACGAAAGAATATTACATCACAGATAATTGTATCCACCCTCAATTCATCCTCCTAACTGAATAACCTTGTGATCCCACAATTTTTGTATAACTACTGAGGCCACAAGAAGTATATTTAATGGTGCCAACTGTGGCAGGACAGTAGGGTGCGCTACTACACCAAGCCACCTGCCTCACTGTGCCCAACCAAAATCATGCTTCAGGTGTCTCCCCTGGGGTGCCTACATCCAGCCAAAACCATTCCTGGAGCATATCCACAAGCCTGGGGAACTTGTTGCCACCACCCGGGCTCTGGTCTCTGTTAGGTCTCTGTGCAGCCCAGGGTACACAAACCCTGCAGACGTTGGGGTGGCTATGCCCACTGGTAGAGCAGAATCAGTTAATAATCAGCTGAGCTCTGCTAGGAGCGAAAAGGCCTATCCCTCCTCTTAAGCATTCACAGCTAAGCATGCTGTAACTGATAGCTTTTATTAATAAGAGATGGGGAGAACGGGGAAGGAGTAAAAGACAGAAGAGTATTATAAAAAAAAAAAAAAAAATGTCTTGAGCAAAACAGAATGGGCTTGTTGGCCCTTTTAACATGCAGCTAAAGATACATAACCCTAATTTACTGGCTAATTTTCAGATAGGCTACTTACATATACATCCAGAAGATTATGGAGGCCCATGCTTCTGTGTATGTTTCCAAAATGCTTGCTGGAGGAAGCCCCCCCAGATCAGGTGACCTGATCCTTACATAACTTTTCTGACCTCATCACCTGGCTCCAACCAGGAACAAGCATTATTTGAACCCTGTTGATGCAGACCAATCCTTTTAAAAATTGGTCAGCAGCCTTGGTGGAGAGACCGGTCACCAAACTGATTTCACAGGTTTCTTGGCAGGAGGCTTAAGACAAAGGGTCTGTACCCAAAAAGGAGGATTGGGAAGTGCTCCTATACAGCACAAACAAGATACACAGCAAAATAAATCCTGAAACACTTGACCACACACAACCAAGTGTGAGTGGTACATTCTCCCCCCAGCCCAACATGTCCCAATCCATGGACAGACAGTGGGAGATTTCTTCACGTCAACGAAGTAGCAAATCCTGTTTTTCCTTGATCATGTGTAAACTTATATATATGCTTACCTTCCTATTATGGATATAGATTTCGTAGATGTTGAATTCATAGAATTCATATATGTGGAATACAGAAAGAACTTGTTTCAGCTTCAGACAGCCTTATCTGGTCAATCCAACATCAGTATTCCCATAAAATGGGCTCAACTATCTGGTTATTCAGGGGCAAGGACCAGCAGATACACGAGTAGGTCAACTATTTTTGTCCCAGCCTGCCTCTGATGCTACATTTAAAAAAAACAAACAAACAAACAAAAAAAACCCCACACAGTAAATGGCAAGGCAGAGTGCAAGGAATAAGTTCAAAAAGTAAAGTGTTCCTAAAATCCAGTAGGTATCTGTAACAGCAGGTTTCACTTAAAGTGGATATCACTTTACTGGTTTTAACAAACTTCAAAGTAAATGTCCTAATGCTACTCATTTTGTATGTCTGTTTTACATCAGTCACAATTCCATATCACGGTTTCACTTCTGCCTGATACATATCATAAATTTTTGTAACTGGAAAGCACACTTAGTATATGGATTAAATTAAGAATGGTTTTAAAAAGCAGCATGATAGCAGACATTTATGTTATTAACTCTTTTTTCTTCCACATATCTGATGATATGTTGGTAGGACATGTTAAAATAAAGTACGATAATCCACATCACATATATCAGCAAGAGATATATATAGTTAATTGTAGTGGATGCTGAAATCAGTTTTATAGTTGCAGCTATATAGTTAACTGAAATCCAGTAGAATTTTTCATATAGTAAAGATGTTCTAGTGAACAATAAATATTTTAATTTAACAGAAGACGGCTAATTTTAATAAAATTACACCAGTGCTGAAAATGAAATCTTGTATTTGCAGAGAAAGGTAGATTCCAAGGAATGTAAATTTTTAATACTTAAAAGTTAAAAATTACAACAACAAACCCAACACTAAAACCTTATTAACTATTTGCCTACCATTGGAGTATGTTGGATGATTTTAAAAAGTGACCTACCTTTTAGCTTTCCTAGATGAAGAAAATGTGCCTGGGTTGTAGTCACATATTTTTCTCAAGTAGGAAAGAAGTGAGAACAACATATTTTTCTAAGAGGTCTAAAGGAGTTTGGCCTCTTAACTCCAAATTAATTTCCAGGGAAGCTGAGCAGCTAATTGCCTGAGGGTATGGACAAATGTACATTTGGAGACATTTAAAAAGGGGGACATTTCAAAAGGGTGGCAGCTGTTATGTTCTAATTGTTATGTGTAGAAAAGCCAGGAACAATACAAATGTAGCAAAACTGCTCCAGCTTTAACCCTGGTTGAAGCAGGTCCAAATGCACGTGTGTCCATCCTCTGAGTCTCCTTCAGAAACTGCAGCCCAATGAAAATGATGAAGACCTTCCACCAACTTGTGTCTATCCTGGGAAAGTGCCCCTTACTACAGATACAACATTAAATATTTGGTTCTCTACAAACCAGCAATATTATAATTGCTTTTAATGTTATTGCCTTAAGACTGACTTCATACTGCTGCTAGCCTTTCTGAATTAATGCACTGATTTTGGCACAAACAGTTTACTCTCAGAGAATGAAAACTTAGGGAAAACAAAGAAGTGGAATGAAATGTTCATCTTATAATAGGATGCAGGAAGACTGATACAAACAGTGCCAACTGAGATTTACAATGACACTGGAAGCTGTCTACAGTGCCAATCAGAAAGGAGAGAGTTAGCACATCTGGGTAGTGAAGTGCCTTAATTCCAGGTACTCTGAAGAGAAGTGAATAAAATAGGGAGAGAGAGAGAGAACAGGCCACATATTTTGATACAAAATGTCATTTTGTTAGCTGCATTCCTCCAAGTGCCAACATCCTTCAGCAAAGATGTACCAAGATATGTGGGGCAGCACTGGAGATCTATTTTGCTCCATTTCCTTCCCGTCAATTCAGCTTGAAAAGGATATCCATTTCTGTCATTCAAAAATGTCCTGTCCCATTAGGCAACTAAGCTCAGAATCCTTCCTAGAGGGTAAGAAAATGTCACATTGATCAGGGGAGCTGAAGGCTTTTCAAAGTGGAGACCCGATTTTATCCCAAAGTACCAGGCACCAACTTGGGAGGGAGGGAGTTGGGGGAAGGGGAAAGATAGCTTCTTCTGCAGCCACACAATTGCACTAATGGTACAGCAACAAGTGGAAAATACCACTGCCCCTGTGTGTGGCAGCTGCCCCGGGTGCCCAGCCACACCATTATGCCTCTGCCCAAGTCCTCCTGCTAATCTTCCAAGTTTTACTATTGCTTTCTCCTACTTTTAGGCATGTTTTCCTTTCCTTTCTTGTTGTGTGAAAGATAAATTCCACCTGAAACAATTAATTAAGGTTCCATAAAGCACGAGAGTTTCTTAAACTGCAGGAAAAGCAATGCCATTGTTAAATGCGATCCAGTCTAACAAGTAAATGAATTTAAAAAGCCCAAAATTATTTGTTTTCTTTCAGTATTCCTCCATCAAAATAGTGTTCACATGTCATTATTACAACTACAGGCAAGCTGTTACAGTGGTATGTTTTGCAGGCAGGTTTTGAAAGCAATCAGTTTTTGTCATTATTAGATTTTAATCAGTTTTAAGAAGTTCAAATGTTGTGTATTATCATTAGAACGCAGGAGAATCTCTCAAATCCATTGTGTCTAGAATCAACTGGCGAAAGAGAAAAAAACATGTAGAGAGTCTTCTTTTATCAAAAACTCATCTTAACTGGATGACCCCAAAAAGGTTAGATGGTATACGTGGCACTTGAATATAATATACATTTCCTGGCTCAGTTACTCAGTTTCTGGTGTCCATATGTTGTTTGGAGGCTTAATATATATACATATCGTCTTTTTAACATGTACATTAATATACAATCTGCTTTGTAGGTAATTTGTAACATATATGTTACATCAATAATAATTAACATGGACTAACAAAATAAATGTGTAATAATAATCTGATTAATCTATAAAAATATTATTTTTTACATCAGACAAAGCAGGCACATACCCAAAAGATTAAGAGAAATAAATCTTATTTCTAATATCGTTCATGGCTAATAGAACAGAATATTATTTATGTGCCAACATGAGACTTTGGATAACTCTCGTCTGAAAACCTATATTTCCTATCTTCAAAAGAAAATGCAAATAATCATTGAATGACAGAAATTTAGTGTAAACCCTAAATAAATTGGAAAGGAAAAAATGTCTTTTATGAGTATGAAAAAGAAAGAAAGGGAAAAAATACCTTGGGTGATCAGTGGAGAATTGAAATAATCCCTAACTGCATACTGACACAGACAGGATAGTCCTCAGCTACCAGTAGCATGGGAAGTAGAGCTTATGACCTCTGGTTCCACACACAAGATCTTTGGAACTGAAAAAGTAGCTAGGTCTAAATCAATCAGAAAAAAACGAAATATACATTGGAATACATATGTATAGTATATGTACATGGTAAAGGTCCAAAACACATTGTGTCACATCTTTCTATTAGGAAGCAACGCATGTACATTTATCACAGAGTATGGGAGTTTGTTTTCAGACCTGGGCCTCCCTCCAGCAGTAAGCATACAAATTTGCCAAGACTTGCTTAGGCATGTTTCACTGTCCTTGAATCTATGAAGACAGGAGTTAAAGCAAACACCCGTGCAAACCTCCCATGGGGGCTGTGCATGAGAAAGTATTTGTGGCAGACATTAGGCTACCCCCTGAATATTCAGATATTAATTCACCAAGGGCACGGGCACACCAAAGGGCTGAAAGAAGGCCCTGTGGCATGCTGAACTCAAAAAGGAGATGAGGCACTTCTAAGAGAGAAAGAAAAAAATTATGCTGTTTAGGTCATAAAGAGAGATGTATAGTAGTGACAGTGGATGCATAGGTGTGTATGGCTAAAGAAATGGCAAAATGGAAAATAGTCTGCATAGTGTCCCCCTTACTCTGTCATTTTTTTTAATAAAGTGATATATATATTACAACCAGCTCTTAAAAGGTATTAACTGTACCTTTCTATTTCTATTTATATGGAATAAAACTATTTTGTTTATAGTTTTTTTTCCCCCCTGGTCTATATACAATTAAATCCATTCCATGAAATAACATGGACAAATTATATGGTACATATGGCTTTGTTATCTATGTGACATAACAGTGGTTTATCTAGGTTCTTACAAGAGCACTGATCACTATAGCACCTGAGCATCTCCTCTAATACATGGTCACTAAACCAATATACACATCTAATTTTGCTCAATATTTCCCTCTAAAGGCTGTCTAGGGATTTTTTTGTTTATTTATTTTTTCTCTCTCTCTTGTCCAAGTCTTTCTGTTTCTATACTTTTCTTCCTTGTTTTTACGTCTTTATCTACTTTTCTTTCTCCTGTCTTCTATTTTAAATTGCTGTGAGGGGAAAGATAGGCTAATTGAATTAATGTTAATGCATTGTTCTGAAGACATTAAAAATGACTGTAAATCTTAATCTCCTCAATTAAGCCATTCTAAAACTTCAGCCTTGATGCCAAGGATGCCCCTCTTCCACTTTTCACAATTTCCAGTTACTGACTACCAATTACACAGTTCCTAAGGAATAGAGCCACTGAGGAACATTATCCGAGAACCTCTCTCTTTGGATGTTATCTTGAGCCAATCTCATTCAGTACTTCTGAAGACCAATATCTTGAATGCAACCTACTGTTTAAGAAGCAAATGCCACAGGCATAGATAGGGCAAGTGTGCTCTTGTTACTGGCGCTAATATGGCTGCTACATTTGGATTTTTAGTTGTGCTAGTATGTTCATACCTAAATAGGCTGATCTGTAGCAATTCAGCCTAGAAGTCATGGGTAAACAATGGCATCTTCACAAACTTCCATATTCTGGCTAATCACAGCTTAAAAGCATTTTTTGTAGTAGTTACAATCTAAGCACTCAGCAGCACCCAGGGAACCAGACATCTCAGGGAGATGCTCTCAGGAGAGTATGAAATGCTACAAGTTCTCTCCAGCCAGCTATGAGCCACTGTCTGGTATCATCACTCAGTGTGAGAATTCCATTAACCCCAACTGGGCATTTGTAAATATTGCAATTTTTGATTAAGTGCTGTGCTGTTTGCTGGATACTGCATTCACATGGGACTGTCCAAGATGTTCATAGTTGGTAGGATCAGGAGGGACCTGAGCAGATCATCAAGTCCGCCCCCTGCCATAGAAGGAAAGAGTACTGGGGTCAAATGACCTCAGCAAGGTGTTCATCTAGCCTCCTCTTAAAGACTCCCAGGGTAGGAGCCAGCACCACTTGTCTTGGAAGTTGGTTCCAGATCCTAGCTGCCCTGACAGTGAAGTTTGAATCTACCCCCTGCCAGCTTGTGGCTGTTATTTCTAGTCACTCCTGGTAGTGCTTAGGGGAACAGGGACTCCCCCAATGGCAGCTGGTCCCCTCTGACTAGTTTGTAAATGGCCACTAGATCCCCCCTCAGCCTTCTCTTGTGGAGGCTGAACAGGTTCAGGTCCCTTAGCCTCTCCTCGTAGGGCCTACCCTGCTGACCCCTGATCATGCGAGTGGCCCTCCTCTGGACCCTCTCCATGTTGTCCACATCCCTCCTGAAGTGCAGCGCGCCCAAAACTGGACGGAGTACTCCAACTGCAGCCTGACCAGTGTTGCATGGAGAGGGAGGATCACCTCCTTAGACCTGCTTGAGATGCATCTGTGGATGCATGACAAGGTACGGTTGGCCTTCCTGACCGCATCCTCACACTGTCGGCCCATGTTCATTTTGGCATCAATAATGACTCCAAGATCCTTTTCTGCCT
>NW_005842821.1:607309-608877 GCF_000455745.1 Alligator sinensis | reverse complement strand
GGGGGGGGGGGGGGGGGGGTTTGAACTCATTTGGTGTCAGTATAAAATGCTGTAGGAATAGATATCAGACAAGATTACTCTGAATGATCATTTTATTTCCATTCACTCCACCCCTTATCTAAATTTATCACAACACACAAGGCTGCAGCCTGTCAGGCTCTCTACGGTCCCAGAAATGTGGCAGCAGGAGAGCAGCTAGGGTCTTCTTATATCACTTGGTTGAATGCCTTAGATTACAGAAATACATCTGTGTGTGTGCAAGTTGTGCAGTCTGTTATGAGTCTCTGTGCTCTGTTAAGTACAGTACTGAACTTCTTAGTATGCAACAGGACTATACAGGAACATGGTAATCTGCTGGGGCGTTTACCACTACAAGTGCAGTGGTTCTGAGCACTTTGAAGTTGGCATCCCATGTCATGCTAGCTAAACATCTTATAGCAGCTACCCATGCAGAGACTTTACTGCTGACCTTCTTAATGTGATGTTTATAGGTAAAGGAATGGTCTAATATGACCCCTTGGTAGGTTGAGGTATGGTCATGCGGAAGGATGTGTTTGGCTGCTCTGATATTCAGTGTGCTCTTGGCTCAATGACTGTCCAGATGGAAGACTGATAATACTGATTTATTGATGCTCCCCCCTGATCTCATGGCCTTTCAAACACTCCCTCCCCCGCATAAACCCCTGCAACACTGACCTAGAGTAAAGCTGAAGCACCAGGGTCATTACCCTCTACTGTTGTTGGGGAGTTATCAGAACACGTTACTTTGAGTGGGACCATAAATCTGGTTAATTGACAACTGGCCGCCCCATCCCTCAAGGTCACATTGTTTTCCTGAGATCCAGCATGTTGATGCAGATCCACCTAATGCAAAATGGCATCCAAACACACCCCAAAAGGTACTGAAAGCTTTTTTGAGCCCCACAGCCAAAGTGTAACCAACAATCACAACCACGCATGTTCTCTGGTGCACCTCCAGGGACCATTTGACAGAGCACCTACTTATGAGCACTGCTGCAGGTAAGGTGCAACAGGAATGGGAAAAATTCCGCCCAGAAAACCCTCCCCCCAACTCCTTTCCTCTCTTCCCAGAGAACCAGAGAAGGCTCATCCCACCAGGCCTGAAGACATGTTTGTAGATGGCGCCAGTGAAATGAACACCAAATGAGACCCTCAATGTGGGAGGTCAAAACGGACAGGTTGGCAACTGCTTGCACCTGCACTGCCACAGCACTTAAAATGAGCTGTCCGGGCTCAGGAACATGCTGCAAAGGTCCAAGAATGAGGACTACAGGTGGCCAGCTTCTGTCTGAGTGAAACCTCCTTTACCACTGCAGAACAGGGAGTGTCACAGAGCCAGAATAAGGAGTTTATACACAGGGGCAATGACCACTTGGGATCCACCTTTTGCACCCTGAATGGCATGAGTGGTGCAAAAGTCCATTGCCCTCCTGAGCAGTAGTAGAGGGGCAGACTACTGCCCAGTTTCCCTCCCCCCACCCCCAGCATGGAGAGCCCTGCTCCAGGGACTCTTCCCTGAGACAACATGCCCAGGAGTCCCATGGTGG
>NW_005842821.1:602601-607299 GCF_000455745.1 Alligator sinensis | reverse complement strand
TGGGAGATGCGGGGGGGGGGGCAGGGGGAGCCCCAGAACAGGAGATCTGGTGTATGGAAGCTGCTAATTTCTGGTCCAAGAAGCCAGGAAGATGTCTGGCAGGGCCTACTCCAGGGAACAGCATCCTTTGTGAAAATAGGTAGCCCCCCTGGGATCAGGTCCAAGTTCTGGAGCAGGCAATATTCCACAGATTTTATTATGATCACACAATATTGGCAGCTGCAACTTTTAATTAAAACAAGGGGTGGCAGTTTCATGCATGGTATTCCCCTGACAACCCAAAGGTTTCATGTTTGTTAAGTTGAGACCCCATGGTTTCCAATCCTTTCCCCCTCTCAACATCATAACTACCCAGTACAGCCAGGGTGCTGCCCTACTCTGTGTTAATTGAGAAAAATGTTCCAAGTCCCAGAGTGTGTAACATTGCAGTTTTTGTTTAATAAATACACTAAAAGTTTCTCAGTTTCAACATTTGATTAAAACATAGGCCACATCCACCCATGGGCATGCACCAGGCCTCCAGGGGAAAGGAGAGGAGAAGGGGGATGGTGCCCAGCCTGCCTGGGTTGTGGGGAGCTGTACCTATGACACAGGACCAGAGGAGATGAGGCCTGATGCTAGGGCAGGGGCACTCATAGATTTCATAGACATTAGGGCTGGAAGAGATCATCAGGTCCAACCCCCTGCCCAGAGGGCAGAAATTAGCTAGGGTCAAAGGATCCCAGCAAGATAAAGGGTCCAGAGTAGGTGCTTGCACCACCTCTTGGGGGAGTCTATTCCAGGCCTTGGGGGCTTGGACAGTAAAGAAGTTTTTCCTTATGTTCAGCCTAAAATGGTCTTGCAGTAGTTTGTGACTGTTGGATCTTGTCATCCCTTGGGGTGCTCTGGTGAACAGTCATTCCCTCAGATCCTGATGCATACCTCTTATGTACTTTTAGGCTGCCACCAAGTCACCCCTGAGCCTGTGTTTCTCCAGGCTGAAGAGTCCCATGGCTCTAAGCTTCTCTTCATAAGGCCTGTTCTCTTGCCTTCTGATCATGTGCATGGCTCTCCTCTGGACTTTTTCATGCTTCTCCACATCCTTCTTGAATTGTGGAGCCTGGCATTGGATGCAGGGATGCAGTATTCCATCTATGGCCACATCAAGGCCGAGTACAGTGGGAGGATAACATCCTGGGTCTTGTTTGAGATGCATCAGTAGATGCAAGCCAAAGTTTTGTTTGCTTTACTGGCTGCAGGATCACATTGGTGACTCATGTTCATCTTGTGGTCAATCATGACACCCAAGTCTTTTTTGGTCATGGTGCTTGCAAGTGTAGCAATGCTGAGCCTATAAGTGTGATGTTGGTCCTCCCTCCCCCCAGGGTGGAGCACCTTGCATTACTCCATAGTGAATGCTATCAGGTTTTCATCCATCCACCTTGCAAGCCTACCGAAATCGGCCTGGATCACCAATCTGTCCTGAAGTATGGACACTCTTCCCCAAATTTAGGTGTCATAAGCGAACTTAGCCAGTCCACTTCTGATGCCAGAGTCCAGATCATCTATAACGACTTTAAAGAGTATAGGTCTGAGAACAGAGTCTTGGGGACACCACAGGTTACTGAGTGCCATGTTGATTCAGTTCTTTCAACTGCCACTCTTTGGGCCTGACCACAGAGCCAGTTCCCCAGCCATCAGACTGTAGTATACTCAAGGCCATAGTTGCCCAATTTTTTGATGAGCACATCATGAGACACCAGGTCAAAGGCTTTTTTAAAGCCCAAATATATGATATGTCACCTGGTCATAGAAGGAAATGAGACTGGTCAGGCAAGACCTGCCTGTAACAAACCTATGCTGACTCTCTCTCAGAATGTTGCCTTCTGTTAGCCTGTTGAGAATGGTTTCTTTGATAATTTTTTCCAAGATCTTTCCAGGGATTGAGGTCAAACTGACTGGCCTGTAGTTTCCCAGATCTTCTTTCCTCCCTTTCTTGAAAATAGGTGCCACATTGGCCCTCTTCCAATCTTCAGGTACTTTGCCCAAGCACCACAAGTTCTCAAATATCCTACTGCAGCTGGAGTACTGTGTCCAGTTCTGGGCACCCCACTTCAAGAGGGATGTGGACAACATTGAGAGGGTCCAGAGGAGGGCCACCCACATGATCCGGGGACAGCAGGGCAGACCCTACAATGAGAGGCTACGGGACCTGAACCTGTTCAGTCTTCACAAGAGAAGGCTGAGGGGGGGGACCTTGTGACCATCTATAAAACTCAGTAGGGGGGACCAGAAGGGGTTGGGGGAGACCTTGTTTCCCCTAGTGCCCCCTGGGATAACAAGGAACAACAGCCACAAGTTGTTGGAGAGTAGGTTTAGATTAGACATCCATAGGAACTATTTCACAGTCAGGGCAGCTAGGATCTGGAACCAACTTCCAAGGGAAGTGGTGCTGGCTCCTACCCTGGGGCTCTTTAAGAAGCGGCTTGATGCCTAACTGGCTAGGGTCATTTGAACCCAGTTTTCTTCCTGCCCAGGCAGGGGATCAGACCTGAAGATCTGCAAGGTCCCTTCCGACCCTACTTCTATGATAGACATCTGGGACACACACACACACACACACACACACACACACACACACACACACACCCCCAGCATCTGAGGCATGAACAGATGCACAGAACCCAAGTGTCTGGGACATGTAGGAGTATACATGCACATCCACACATGGTCAGCCAGGCAAAGCTAGCAGTTGGCTGCTTGCAGCTAAGGGAGCAACACCATCCAGCTCCCTTGCAGCGTGGAACATCCTGGAGGTAAGGGCAGGAGCTAGGGGGATGCCTTGGAGGCTCCTGGTTCTGGGCATGATCTAAAACTGCACCCTGCTGGGGAAGGCAGGCCTGGTGGGACTGCCGGTGGCACAGTAGCCCCATTCAAATACCAGGACTGCTCACCTCCCTGGTAAAAGGTGGGTCGAGGTGCTTTAACCCGAGCCCCCACAACACCAGGGGTAAGAGGGACAAGCACGGCTATAGCCACCTGAGCCCCAGGGGGCATGAGACCCCAGGAAGTGAGCAGGGCCAGGCATGGCTGCAGCCACCTGAGCCTGCAGGGGTGAAAGACTTCAGAGGCCCGAGGGAGGGGATAGTGGTGTAGCCCCAGAGAGGGAGGCAGGTATGGAGCCCTAGAGAGAGGGCAGTAGTGAAGGCCCTGACAGGGGTTGAATAGAGCTGAGGGTTGGCATGAAGGGCAGTCCCAGGGGGTGTGCCGAGTAGGGCTGTGGGACAGGCACATGGGCCACCCCCCATAAGATCAAGTTGTTATGTGTGAGAAGCCCGGTGAGGGGCTAGAGAGGAGCTAGCCCTCTGTTCAGTGAATTGACTGGCCACTACCCAGGTAAGATTCATGGAAGACGCCCAAGAGACTGTACATTGCCAGCTGAGGCATGACTCAGATACGCCTGATAGCCTACAGAGCCATTCAAGGGAGCAGGGCAGAGTGAAGGGGGCACAGCATCATGCAGCAAGCAAGAGACCCTGTGAGAGGGTGGAGTGCAAGAGGCCCCAATGAGAGGGGGGCTGTATGAGCATATGAGTGAACGAAGGACTAAATTGGCCCAGCCTAAATTGGTCAGGAGTGTAGTAACATACTGGATGCCATCTGCAAGGCATGGGCCATGGTGTAGGGATGGTATGGAGCCGTGGATAGTGCCCTCTGACATCAGGGCATAGAATGGGCAGCCTCCCACTTTATACCACCAGTTATGGGAACAGGAAAGTTGTAGCAGGCAAGACTTGACACTCAGCCCTGAGCTTGCCCCATCACACTTATCAATAAAAATCATTTTAGGTTTTCTTTTCAAAGTATTATCTTTGAGTGTGGTGGTCAAAATATTTCATTTTCTAAATTCAGAGTTATGCCAAAATCTGCACATTAGAAGCATCACAGGCCAAAAATAGGCTAGATTCATTAGTTAATCAGGCTGAATGTTTGACACACATTTTAATTTTAAAAAACGCACATGAGATACTTCACTATGTTATAGTTCCTCCCAAGGTAATTTGCTATGATGCTAAAAATGGTTTCAGAATGAGAGCATGAGATGTTATTTTGTGATAAAATTAATAGCATATAAATTATGGATAGCAAAATAAGCAAGGATAACACTAATTTATGTAAATATGTACTGTACAAAACAAAGAAATATTCATTTCTGAGCACCATGTAATAAGATTAAAAATATTACTGATTAAAGAAAAATAGCATTTCAGGTTTCAGTTGCAGGAAGTTTCCAACATGAAATAGAATTTTGCTAAATTCAAAACATAAATAAAGAAAATTAAAGAATTAATTAGAAACAACATGCTATATTCCTGATCGCAGCTAAGAATACAAATAAGATAAGATAAAAAGGAATTTTAGATCAGGTATTGTCTATCACCTACCTCATCTGCCTGTGTGATCACAACTTCTGGGATGCAGCTCCTTCTGTTTTCATCTTTTTTTATCTGCATGCTGAGTTTCTTCTGTTCCTCCATGAACTGATAGATCCGAAGAACCACAGTCTAGCTCTTTACCAACACTTCCTCATCTTCTGGAAAGTCAATGCTGACTGAAGTCTCAGTCTTCTACAAAGGCTGACAGGGACTCTTTGTTAGCACCATATGCACTGTCAGAGGTTACCTGAGCCTCGTCAAAGGTCTGGTGTCTTAGGATGAC
>NW_005842821.1:572874-602591 GCF_000455745.1 Alligator sinensis | reverse complement strand
TGAACAAAGAAAAGACAAGACATAAAGGGCCTTTCAATAGGACACCGACTCCTTTAGCTTTGCCACGAACTATATTTTATACATAACGGATCCTAAGTACATATGATGCCTATGTCTATGAAATTTCAAAGCCTGTACAGTATGTTTCTCAGGGAAAGGATGCTGTAAAACAAAATTTCTGAAGCAATGTTCATCCATTTCTATGAGTTGCTTACCAGCACATAGAAATTCCTTATTTAAAAAAAACAAAACAAAAAACAAAAAACCATAAACATTCTACTATCAAATTACAGGCAGAAGGGAGGGCAGGGTGGCATCTCAGGGACTAACTCACTCAGAAACTCATTAGTTACTAAGGTGCCATCCTGCCTTGCCTTCTGCCTGACTTCAGACTAACACAGCTAACTATTTCTCTCTATCAAATTATAGTAATGCTGTGGATACTGTCATATTTATCATGAATAATACAATTTTAAAGTACTACTCCTAGTGCCATATAAATCTTAAAACTTTGCTAAGGCAATTTTTGCAGGATTTTTTCACATATTTCTTTAAAAACATGCAGTGCTGACAAGTGTTAGTAAACAGAATACTGTAGTATGTGGAACACTTAGTATAATAGCATATGGATCCAATATGAAAATTATTGAGTCTGTCCAGAAGAAAATAGACATTTTATATGCAAAAGGCATCTGCAAACACAAAAATTTGCATTCCCTTACACCTTCAAAAAAAATTATGCTCACCGTCCCATTATTTTTAGCTCTTCCCTATCTACAATATTTTATTTGGCTGTTTGCTTTAAGTCTTCAGGTTCCAGGCTTAGGGCAGGTTCTAATTTAAAATGGGTAATACATACCCTCCCACATATGAGCAATCAAGTGCACTATCTGTGCATAACACCCATCCTTTCAAGTCACACAATGATGCATGTTGTGCATCAGAGATGGTAGCCTGGCCCTTTAATTAGAAAGAGATATTGTTTCATCTGAGTTACTACTCTAATTGTTTCTATTTCTGGCCTTGAAAAGAAAATAACTTGACATTATTTTTAAGAACTGGCAGAGTATGAATTCCCAGATAACAGGACTATTTCTTACAAAAGAGAAGTGTGCTGTGACTAAAATGACACAATGTTTGTTTCCTTTTCTTAAAACAAGTTTTGTATGGAAGAGGCAACTATACAGGACTCAATAATTTTATTGTAATAGAGCTATGCAGTGAGCTTATACTTCATATTTTGTGCACCAGATAAAAACCTCTCTAGCAAGGCTGTGCTGATTGATTGTATAATGAAATATATGGCTACTTATGTGAGAAATCTCTGTTTTTGGGAAAGAACAGGAGTGGCTCCAATTCCCCACAAAAGAGACTGCTTAGGACAGCTTCATCTCAATAAAATGGGTCTCTTCACACTTTAAAAAAAATTCCCCAACTAACGTGGTGCTATGCAAGTTTATACCAGTTGAGCATCTGCCCAAACATCTCAAGGACAGAATCATTTTACAATTTTTCTGTTTAATATCTCCTGGTATCTATTGTACAGAGCTGATTTGGTAAAAGGTTCAGTTTTTCCCCTCCCAAGAAGTGAGAGCTGGCTTCATAATAACTAACTAGGACCTGGAACGATCTAATTCAAGATATCCAGCAACACTGTTTCATCAAAGGCACTGCAGCTACCTATCCTGAACTGATCAGATGCTTAGAAAGCCATCTCAGACATCAGATAACTGCACACACACACAGCCACAAACAGACTGATTTTTGAGAAATAAAGGAAATGCACGTGATAAATAAGAGAGAGTAAATTTTGCCTTAACTGCAGTACATAATCTACATCAACCAGATGCCCCGACTTCTCTATACTGAAAAAGAATATACCAGGCAGTCCAGTTTCTGCCTGAAAGGGACATACCTCCTAGTACTCCTGTACTACTGCTGCCTATGAGCTGAACGAACTTGCCCTGAAATTCATCTATAGGAAGGGTGCAAGGACCAAGGCATAGGTAGGCCAGCCTAGTGGGTAGGCCACCAGGAGAGGTCTAGAGGCAAGAGATGGGGGACCCAGAGCTATATGGAAGTGGGCTGTGCAACAGCTAGAGCCCAAATTACCAAAGCCAAGGGGCAATTCCAGAGGCAGAGTCCAAATCACAGCTGAGTCAGGGGCCAAAAGCCAGAGTCCAGAGGCAAAGCCAAACAGGGTCAGAAGTCAGTAAACCAAAGAGAACAAGATCCAGAAAGGCTTACCACAGCAAGCCTTCAGGCAGAACTGTTAGCTAGCCTGTAGTCTTCTGCAGCAGGTTGACTTAAATGGGAAGGCTACTATCCTCAGCAGCTAATCAAGAGACCCTAACAGTGGCCAGCTGGTTCATCAGTTTACTAGAGCCTCTTGGGCAATTAGTCCAGGCTGGGCTGCCTGTTATGGCCCCTGACAAAAGCTGTGCTTTTGATGATAAAAGCAATAAATTCTGGTTCCCATGCTATATGCATTCTATTCAGTTAACAACTATACCTTCTTTATAAACTAGAAGAGAGTTCAACATCTCACAATGTTTGGTCAAAACAGCTTTATCTGTTAAGAGCATGGGCTGGAAAAAGTGCATTGGTTACTGACATAACTATGCTGGCAAAATCCCTTGTGAAAACACTGAGAAGTAGAGTAAATTAGTTCACTCTGGGTGCATCTACACATGCAATTAATTCAAAGTAAACTCCAGAGCAGTTTGAGTAAACTACTCCCAGGTAAAGTGCTTCGGACAGCAGCAATTCATGTTGAGGCATAGCAGCTTATGCCAGGGCTACTCCTGCCTTGCTTTGCCCCAGGCTCTGACTAGCAGCATCTTGTGGCAGAGGGGCTGGCTGGGGCACAAGGGTGCTGAAAGTGTGGAGTCATGTTGTTAGGCAGCAGGCAGGTGTCTGGCCTCTGGCTGGTTGGGCTGTCCAGGTGCAATTTACTCCCACTGTCAGTGTCTACACATGTGTTTAATCATAGTTAATTACTCTGCAATAAGATAATTCTGTCTCTGACAGTACTGTCTTGTGACGGTGTCAATTAGTTTACTGTGAGCTAATACCATCGCACATGTAGACAGTAACATTTTACTCCACAGCTAATTAGTCTACTTCACAGTAAAGCACACATGTCAGCATGGCCACTGAGTTCCATGCTGATGTGGCAAACTGCTCTTAGTTCTTGAGCATATTAAGCTTGAAGTCTGCATTATACTGCAGTCATTTCTGACATCACCCTTGCTTTCGGTTAGGTCCTCTGTTCACAGTATCTCCTACTGGTTTCTGTGACACTATATTCACAAGATCTCAGGAGTGAAGCAGTTAGTTAAAATCTCTCTGTGGAATGCTCCCTGCAACTTCTCCACCACTGGCTTTGTAGATATTACTTCAGTGAATTCCCTCCACTCAGAGTCCATGAAGGCCTTAGAGCCTCCAAATATACAATATTACATATTGAAAAATTACCAGCTATCTCAGTAATTTAGCAAGCCTTAATTCATAAAATATAGTCAAGATGGATTTGAGAAAGTATACTTTGTCTGTGAGTTGCCATGTTAATAAGAAACAAACATGGTCAGGTCTACATGCTGCTTATGACACACAGGGCACATCTAAACATGCATTAATGTGCCATAATTATGGCACATTAAAGTTTAGTACCTGTAATAACAGGTACTAACTTAATGTACCATAATTGGCATTAATGTACAGTAGGCCTATGCAAAGTGGCTAGTATTCATTTTCGATATTTCATTCCAAATCAGCCAGACCCAACCCCCGCCCACTCTCCAAGCCCGGCAATGGCTGTCTCACCGGCCACAGCTCCAGGCACTTATTAAAAAAAAGCCATGGCTCACCAGGTGCTGCCAGGCAGGGGGTGATTCCTGATGCCCCCCACTGCCCTAACACTGTGTGGGGAGCTCTGCATGAGCCCCCCAACCCCTCCCCATGGGTGCCCCACCCGGGCCAGCTCCGGTCCTTTAAGAAAAGATGACCCAAACAAACCCCCAGACTCACTGCTTCTGCCAGCGGGGTGTGATCCTCATTGCCCCCTGATGCCTCCACACCACATGGGGGGCTCTGCATGAGCCCCCAAAGCCCCAAGGCTGCTGCAGGAGTAGTGAGTCCCAAGGCTTTTCTCTGTGTTTTTTTTTTTCTTAAAAGGCCGGAGCTGGCCCAGGTGGGGCACCCGTGGTGGGGGTGGGGAAGTGGGGGGGTCAGGAGACTCATGGCAGAGCTCCCATGCATCATGGAGCAGTGGGGATTGTCCCCCCCTCCCCGCCTGGCAACACCCAGTGAGCACCGGGGCTTTTTTTTAAAGGGCTGGGAGCTGGGGCAGGGGGGCCAGCCATGGGGAGGGGGGGGTAGAGGGCCGGGGTCCCCCCATGATCCCCTCTCCCCTCCCCCAGCTCCCTTTCCCCGCCCCTAGTATTTACCAGCTTGGAGTTGGCTGCAGTTCCCTGCTGCAGCCACCAGGGACTGCCCGAATCATCAAAGCTCTCCGAATCTTTTCCAAAGATTCGGAGAGCTTTGAATCAATTTGGACCTTTAAATTGGTTCAATTCAGATTCGGCCACCAAAATTGGGCCAAATCTCCTCCATATCGAATCAACACCCGAAGCTTCGCATGGACCTACTGTACAGTACCGCTGGTGCACATCTTTTAGGTGATGCGCTAATGCGCTGTAGGATTAGTCTGCTGCACTTCTAGCATCTTATGTAGACACACCCACAGTCTACATATAACTAATCTCACACAATAGATGGGGCACTGGTGTTATCTTTATATTAGGGGACAGAAAGGAAAATCCAGGTAAAAAAAATGAATTGCATATTTATAGAAATGTTCTGTCAAACCACTGAAACTTTAGTGACAGCTATATAATGCAGATTCTGACATTTCTGTATTTGACTACCACTTCAGGACTGAACTGTGAAAACATCAGAAGGGAGCCTTTAGTACACAGTAGGATCCCAACATGCTAAAATTAACCTTCCTTCATTTTTCTATTCCAGACATTAAAACTGTACACACAGTAAGTGGACTGCAAAACATAGTGTCGTTTGATGTCATATTTAGCTACATGTTACTTTTTAATCATCCAAGGCAAACATTTTGAAACTGAGATCATCAGCTTTTAAAATATACTCCACACACACAGAAAACTGTTTATTAATTATAAGCTATTTGCACCGTTGTGCTTCACATGCAAACCTATTAGAAAGCATCATTAAAGAAAAGTATCAAGTCCCTTAGAAATGTAAAATAGTTCTAACTAAATTGTAGGCTTGCATAAATGTACATCATATTATTTACATTCATTCCAATCGTGTAATCTGTTTTGATGGGCAAGTTTGCTGTTAAATACTGGCAAATCATATGCCCTTACATCTATGTGAATGATTCCATTTGCTGTCAGTTGTGTAATGTGGGCAACTTTGTTACTAGTCAAGCGTAAAAGACAGTGGAAAAAAATTCCGTACACCAAGTGTGACATTGCACTGTAGAAGTAAGCATTAAATTAGAGTGAGAGGTTATAAGTCTGACAGAAACCTGATCTGTATTCCCTAATTATAGAGTCTCACTTTCACAGAACTGACACAAATGTTAAGCCAAATTAAATGTTGTCTAATTAACTATCATATACAAGACTTCAAAGCAGAATGTCTACATGTTATTTAGCAGAGTAACTGAAACAGGAGGACTTGTGAATTATCAGTCAACACAGACCTGCCATCTCAGCTAACTGCTACAAGGTTAAGTCATTTCATTTTCACGCATCTATCCTTTTAGTGCACTGCTTGTAATATTTACAGAAAAAGGCAACATGGTAAACAGTTTCACACAATGAGGTGTGAGAGTTGATAGGACACTATTCAATGGCTCTGAACTCCCCTGATGAGCTGCCAAAAGTAGTTATAAATGGCCTAACTGATGGGCTGATGACTGATAAAGGAAAAAACAAACAACGCTGGTAATTCATGAAAAAACATACACTGCCATGACAACTAAAAGTGTCAACTGGCAGCTGTTAAGCAAAATGGAATTTGGGGAGCTTCTTTTTTAAAGGATCAACTGTACATGCTCATTATTTCCATGGCTTTCCATAGTATTTTCAGAGCTGTTCATTCTTTTAGTTTTGGGGAAAAGAAAAAAAATACATTCTGTGGTTTGGAATAGAGAGAATTATTTATTCCCATGAGCTGAAATTTTAAACTGTTGTAGTACTGATTCTTGTGCAGGGCTAAAGCCTTCCTATAGTGTCAGAGAGATCAGAGATGGCACCTTTCAAGATGAAGCTCTTTCATCAGAAGTTAAGGTGTCAAATGGCATCTGGTCAATGGAGCCCTGCAAAGGGGAACACAGGAAGGTGCCAGACAGACCGCTCCTGTGGGTCAAAGCACCAGGAGAAACACCAGGAATGGTACCCTCAGAGACAGGAAGATCCACGCTCATTTCCCAATGAAGGGGGCCAGCATTATGGAGATTTCATTGAATTTGGAATTGGGATAACTTAAATTGACTGATGACCAGAGAGCACCATTAATACCTAGATGAAATAGAAGCTGATTTATGGATGAATGAAAATGAACTGAAGGACTTATCCCTCCACATATCTCTGTACCATAGAATGGGCCCAACAGTGTGACTTCTCCTTGGACAGTACATGGACATAACGGATCTGCCTCAATACTTCCAATTAACTTAAATGTTTTTAGTGGAAGCAGCCTGAACAATACAGATACCATTTCTCATGGAGTCTGTCAGCTTGCCTACCACATTATCATTTAATTGTTTAAGAAAAAAAACAACATACAATAGGCAAGGCACTGGAAAACTGATGTCTTAAAATTTAAGATAATCTATTCTCATGACCTGTTTAATAGACAACACTGACCATACACCATTAATATTAACACACTGAATCTTGCTGCTCAACTGCCCTCCAAAAATCATATTCTAAAGGCACTTTTTTTCAAAACAAAGCATTATGAAAGAAATGTGTGAACAAAGTCATATATTAACATAATTCCTCCTAATTGTTTTATAACTGTTAAATTGATAGTCTAAATGGCACTAAATATTATTACCAGCCATAGCCTATCAATTCTATTAACCCTAAGCCTTCAACTATCCTAGTTACTGAAAAACAAATGGATTTTCATGTAGGAACTGAAGCCAAACATTCTCATTCTTGCCCCATCATCTCCTTCCCTTCCTTGAAAAAAATAGACATAGAAATGGAAGGTGATCATCCTGCCATCATTTCCTGTTATCTTTGTCTGTAATTTCATCTAGACTGTTTAAAGTCTAACAAACACATATGTGTGCACACACATGCATACACATTTGCACAGTTTTAGTATCTCAGCTGCATTCTATTATCATCAAGGGAAGTTCTTCCACTTCATGGTTTTCAAAGGTCTATGGGTCAGTGCAAATTACCCATTATCACTGGATAAGACCAGGCAAAGTGGATTTCAATCATGTCAGGCCTGAAATATTTAAAAACTATTTTGCAGGCAGTTTCAAAATCAAACCCATGGTCAATAAGCAAGATCTCTTCCATGTTCTGCATAGCAAGTAACATGGGGCCTCTGCAGGACATGCTTGGTAATCTGGTGGTAGCACCAGATGACAAAGCTAATCTCTTTAACAGATTCTTTGTTTCCATTTTTCTGAGCAGGGACAGGGACATCCCCTGCACTGGGATTATAGGAGGACCCAGGGAAGGCGCAGCCAGGCCCAGGGTCAGTGAGGACCTAGTCAGGGAACTTCTGGAGGGACTAGACATGTTCAAATCAGCAGGTCCGGATGATCTCCACCCCAGAGTGCTGAGGGAATTGGCAGAGGTCATTGCAGGACACCTGGCACAGCTTTACGAGCACTTGTGGTGCTCTGGCATTGTGCCAGAGGACTGGAAAAGGGCCAATGTGGTCCCCATTTTCAAAAAAGGGAGGAAAGAGGACCCAGGAAACTATAGGCCCGTTAGTCTTTACCTGGGTCCTGGGGAAGGTCTTTGAGAAAATTATCCAGGTGCACATCTGCAAGGGACCAGCAGGCAAGATTATGCTTAGGGGTAATCAACATGGGTTCATTAGAGACAGGTCCGGTCAGACCAACCTGGTGGCCTTCTATGACCAGGTCACAAAAGCCTTGGATGCAGGTGTTGCAGTGGACGTAGTCTTTCTGGACTTTAGGAAGGCCTTCGACACTGTCTCTCATCCCATCCTCATTAAAAGATTAGGCGACTGTGGTGTCGATGCCTACACAATTAGATGGGTCACAAATTGGATGGAGGGCCGCACCTTGAGAGTGGTGGTGGATGGGTCATTTTCAACCTGGAGGGATGTGGGCAGTGGGGTTCCTCAGGGCTTGGTCCTCGGGCCCGCACTGTTCAATATCTTCATCGGCAACTTGGACGAGGGGTTGAAAAGCACCTTGTTCAAGTTCACAGATGACACTAAGTTGTGGGGAGAAGTGAGCATGCTAGAAGAGAGGGACGGGCTACAGCTAGATCGGACAGGTTACAGAGATGAGCGGATGAGAACAGGATGGGTTTCAATACTGACAAATGTAACATATTGCACCTGGGGAGGAAGAACCAGCAGCATACCTACAGGCTGGGGAACTCCCTTCTCATCAGCCCAGAGGCAGAAAAGGATCTTGGAGTCACTATTGATTCCAAAATGAACATGGGCCACCAATGTGGGGACACGGTCAGGAAGGCTAACCGCCCCTTGTCATGTATCCATAGATGCATCATGAGCAGGTCCAGGGAAGTGATCCTCCCCCTATATGCGACATTGGTCAGGAGGGATGTGGATAGCATCGAGAGGGTCCAGAGGAAGGCCACTCGGATGATGAAGGGGCAGCAGGGTAGGCCCTATGAGGAGAGGCTATGGGACCTGAACCTGTTCAGCCTCCACAAAAGAAGGCCGAGAGGGGATCTGGTGGCCACCTATAAACTTGCCAAGGGGGACCAACAGGCATTGAGAGAGTCCCTGTTCCCACAAGCACTACCAGGAGTAACGAGGAATAATGGCCATAAGCTGACTGAGAGTAGCTTCAGGCTACATCAGGAGGCACTACTTCACAGTCAGGGTGGCTAGGAGCTGGAATCAACTTCCAAAGGAAGTGGTGCTCACTCCTACTCCGGAGGTCTTCAAAAGGAGGCTAGACAATCACCTAGCCGGGGTCGTTTGACCCCAGCATCCCTTCCTGCCCATGGCAGGGGGTTTGACTTGATGATCTGCTAAGGTCCTACCAACTCCAACCAACCTACCAACTGTGAAACTATGGAAAATACTTTGGCCAGCAAACAGTCTTCCTTACACTCATATCTGATGACTAAATCACTTTTTCCTCTTCAGGTACCAAGTGAATAAAGTAGTGTCAGTTGTGCTCTGCTTCTTCACAGCATCGCTATCTTGGATTTTACATCAGGATGGCAACACTGTTTTGACATATCCACATTTCCATAAGCACAGAAAGAAGTTACATTTGTTGTGTGATCAGCTCCTTGAAAGCACTGTACAGCCATGCCCTTACAAAAAAGTACACGGCTGCAGAGCGCTGTAAAAATGCCCGATTATGCAACAATCTGAACCCTCATTACATGAGGGTTCAGATGAAGGTGCTCCAAAGTGGAGTTCTCTTCATTAATATCTGCCAGTGCATGCTAGGAGCAGGGCTAGGCTGATATGGCTCAGCCCAGCTCCCGCTGCTGTCTTCAGAATGGTGGGGAGGGGAGAGAGTTCTGCCTGGGGCTTGGGGTGGGACAGGGCTCCAATCCACCTCCTCCACCCTCCAGCACAGGCTGGATGAACCCCAGACTGAGATCCCTTCCCTCCCTTCTCCTCCCTCCCCCATTCTGAAGACAGAACTGGAGGGGGGGGAGGGGGAGGGGCAGGGCACCAGGGAAAAGTGGCCGCAGACATGTGGCTGCTCCAAACTGGAGCTTGATCCCCCAACCCCTCAGACCCAACAGCCAACGTCTGTAAAGCACCATGAGTTACAGTGGGGGGCTGCACATTTGTCAGCACCCCATTGACCTGATTTACAGAAGAAGCCAAAGGCAAAGTTTAGAGGAAAGTGGTGGCATGATCTCCCATAAACATTACTTTTTCAGGCAGCCAATACTACCAATAGGGAGAATGTTATACTCCTACAATTAATCCTCCCAAATGACCACATGATCATTTCACCTTTGACCTCAATCTTCTCCTCTCTCTCCCCCCTCCTCACAAGCCATCTCATTATTGCTGTCTGCACCTGTTCTTGTCTGAATTCTGCAAACACTTAAAACCGGGTCCCTTAGACGATCACATTTTCAGAGTAGTGGCTCCACTTTTCTTCTTGTTTTCGAAATTCAGGCATGTCTAACACTGTTTTAGAAAGGCTTTTAAAATGTATTTGACTTTCAATTTCAATTAAAACCTAGCTCATCCAGGTACTTTGTAACTTGCACAGAAAGAAAGCAGTCTTTTCAATTTAATAGCAATTTTGTGTTATCTAAATTTACTTCCTTCCACAATTATCCAACAGCATAATTCTTGGAATTCTATGAATTTGCGCTATAAATTAAGACTAAGCTGCATTTGCTAAAATAAATGAGAATGTGTTTTACTTTGTGATAAAAGTCTCTTTGCTCTATTATTTTCCAATCTACAAATGTCATTTGTGCGCCACAAGTTCCCCAGCATTGTGAACAAGCAAGTATCAAGCAAAGAGCAAACTGAAATTGTGCTCTATGATTTTCATTGAGGACCTAATAATTTCCATGGGAAGTTAATACAGCAGTTTCTGACCTTTAAAGTCTAAAATGGTTCTAACTACTGGAAAGATAACATATCCCCCTATGCATTACTACTCTATTTGCAATAATCTTAGGTGTTTGAGTTGAAAGCCAATCATGTATAAGTTTGGGAGGATTGACAGGCAGCCTTGTTGTCTGATGAACATTTAGAACTGAAATTCACTTCCCTTGGTGACCCTAGGATTAGACCCCTTGTTTCATGACCTCAAGGAAACATTTAAGTGGCATCTGTTCTCTCGGAGTTCTCTCACAGAAAGGATAAAGGAAACCTGAAGGACTGAAACTGATTTGGGGGCAGGGTGGGAGCGTTTGCGTTGGTGTTATTTTGTGCTGCTGTAGAGAAATATTAATAATATTAGCAAGAATCAACAGCAGATAGACATTCATCAAAAATGTTCTCCTGCCCTTGCTCCAAACTGACAACATCACAGCTCTTCCAGGCCTGGCCTTTCTTAAAATGAAACCAATGCTTATTCTAAATGATTTGGTAATCTTGTGATGTAAATAAGTGTTTTCCCCAATGACCTGCCCCCTGTATTTGAACCTACATCTTTAGCTACCGGCAATAACACCCTGTGTTATAACCCCTGATTTATCCTTTTAAGTATATTTAGTGTATGTTAAACGCAGATACAGTAAATTTGATTTGTGACCAGTCATGTCTCATTTATATGATTCATCCATTGCAACAAAATACTTTTGACATATTACACTACCCTACGACATGATGCCAATGGAAAATGACATGCCCCAACACTGGGAATGTGATAATATTGAAAAGCTCCTTGTACCTGAATAATATCTACTAACAGTCCTAAAATTAGGCCAGAAAAAAATAAAATAAAAGACATACTGTTCGAAGAATGTCTCTTACCAACATCTTCCTGAAAATTGTTGAGGGTCAAAGGAGCTGACCAAATACTGCAGAGGCGTTTTCTAATCTGTCCTTTACTATGTCCATAACCCATAACTAGAAAAATTCTAATCTGCAGATTAATATATTTTCCTTATTCTGATAGTATCTTTTCATCTTCCATCGGTTCATGCGTCTTGCACTGATCAATCTTGTTCATATAGTCTCCCTAGGCAATGAGTTGCATCTCAGGGGAATATTTTGTTTTTTTCTGTACTTGTTAAGGGACACATGTTAAAGAAAAAAGCTAAAAGTAGCGTACCTTGCACTTGCAACAAAGTGTGCAGGTTTGGGAGGGGATATGAGGGAATTCATTCCACAGTTTTTGTCTCCTAGCTAGATGGTCTTTACTTTTACAGTAGAAAGTTCCTTTGTGCCTGAAAAATGAAGTTGTCAACCAGGGTCCTCAGAGTTTTTGGTGATCTTCTAGATAACCTGGACCAACCTCATGGAAGTTTTACTTAAATTAACCCAAACACTGTACAAGCATACAGCATCTTCCTCCTGAGGACCTGAAAGCACTTTACAAACAGTAATGAATTAAATGTCCAGCACTCCAGAGAAATACAGGAATACTCTCCTTCCATTACAGACTAGGAAACCAGGGCATAGTGAGGTTAAGTGATTTGTCTATCTCACAAAATAAATCTTCTGAAATGAGAGTAGAACTGAGATCTCCTGACTTTCAGGCATGAGCTTTGGACACAAGATCGTCCTTCATGTCCATTCAGTCAAGCAAGGCCTGGTGCCTAGAATTAGTATTCTTATGAATAACATATAAATCAATTATTGCAACAACAACAAAAAACACACTTTCATCATTTTTTAAAATTAATTGACAGTTTTATTGGAGCTTTCCATTCATAAATTTTTATTTGCACAGAAGCCTCACTGAAAGTAGAATCCTAATGAATAATTTTTTGTAAGACTATACAAACACCAGTCAGGAAGTAGAAATAATGCAAAGGAATGTAGACATTAGAAACACAATCAAAAAACAACACAGACACATCTATATATACACTTAACTGCAAAGTAAACTAATTAGCTGTGGAGTAAAGCATCGCCATCTACATGTGTGACGGAATTAGGCTGCAGTAAACTAATTAATGTTGCAGTATGCAGTATTACCTTATGCCAGGGTAATATACTGCAATTAAATGCAAGTATAAATTGCTGACATAAATAGTGCTCAGTCAGCTCAGCCAGCTGGGAGCCAGATTCCTGCCTGCTGCCTAATCACATGACTCTGCACTTTCAGCACCCTCATGCCCTAGCCAGCCCCTCTGCCACCTGTCGCCGCCTTCCAGAGCCCAGGGCTGATCTCCCTTGACCCTACTAGCCAGGGTCTGCTCCACCCTGGCTCAAATTGCTGCTTCCCTGAGCACAAATGTAGATGCTGCGAGCAGGACCAGTTTACTCTGGCTCAAACCATAAATGATGCGTACCTCCCAAAGCAGGGGGGGGGGGGGGGGGGGGGGCATGGTGACCACCCACAGGTGGCGGCAGTATTGGTGGCAGGGGTGTGGCATCAGCAAGTGGAGATTGCCCACAGACAGTCGCAGTAACATTGGTGGCAACAGCGAGTCGAGCGGGGACTGCCCGTAGGCAGCCACAACAGCAGCAAGGGAGGGGTGGTGAGCAACGAGCAGGGACTGCCCACAGCCACATCGTCAGTGACCACCCGCAGAAGCCAGCAGCAGCTAGTCTCAGGGGGGCCACATGCCTCCCTGTGCCCCCCTACATGTCGCCTATGGCTCAAACTGTTCCAGAGTTTATTGCTTCATATTAATTGCACATGTAGACTCACCTACTGAGACTTAACTTAGAAAAATACAGGCTGACATATCTGGAAAAAAAATGAAACCTATAATTAGGGACCTACCAAAATTGGGGCAGCTGCCATCTGATTTCACAATCTAAGAGTGGCAGTCAATGCCACTTCTGCAGTGAAGTGTAGCGGGCCTCCCACACTTCTGATTGGCCAAGGGCTCCCAAAAGTCCCACCCCTCCCCATAAACAGACAGATGGCCCCAAACCAGAGCTTGCTAACATATCCATTAATGGCTTCCGTAGGCTTAATCCCCTGATTAAAGGGATTGATCAAGCCCCTGGAAGCCATTAACAACATCTTAGACTGCTTAATAACACATCAATTAATGCTTCCATAGGCTTGATCAGGGGATTAAACCCATGAAATCAAATAATTGATGCATTAGCAAGCAGTCTAGGATGCAGTTAATGGTTTCCACAGGCTTGATCACATGCCAGAAGGGGAGGCAGCTCCTCAACCCTGTGGGTGGACGGGCAGACAGTGCCAGGCTGGGCATTTGCAATGCAATGCAATATAATGCAGGGGGAAAAAAAGGGGGGAGGGGAGGGGGTTAGGTCAGGCTTCTTTGCAAGCTCCCAGGCTGGCCCTGACTAGCTCCTGAACTGAGCCTATGTCAGGGACTCAACCTCCAACTTGCTCCCTCTCTCCCCTTTTCACTTCCCGCCATGTTTCAGGACACCAGGACTTCCTGCTGTTTTCTGTTTTTCAGCTCCTTTTTCTGTCTTTTACCCCGCTCACTCACCTATTTCATGCCTCTTCAGGGTTCCTGCGCTTTTTTGCAGAGACTGGGCTTTTTCACAGGGAGCAACCGAAATCGCAGTTTCTGCAAAAATGGTGGAATCACGAATTTGGTAGATCCCTACCTATAAATCAATGAGAGTATGACATGGAAAAACAGTTGTGCTGAATAAAACAACCTGGATACTAAACTACATAAGCATATATTGACATACAGACTTTTAAAGGTCAGAGAATTTCACATGGCAAAGACAAGACAAAGGCATCAAATTATGGAGTTGGTATAGACATCTCTACTGAACTCTGATGAGATAGCAGGTTCAGTTCTAAGCACCACAGCTATAGAGAGTTCAGAAAAAAGTAACAAAAAAAAGATCAGGCAGTTCATGAGATGGGTTTAAGAAGAAATACTGGAAGGAGATTGTACCTTGATTTTAGCAAGTCTTTTGATACGGTCTCCCACAGCAGTCTCACAGGCAAGCTAAGGAACTATGGCCTGAATAAATACACTCTAAGGTGGACAGAAAACTGGTTGGAGCATCAGGCTCAGAAGGTAGTAATCAAAAATTCTTCATGGTAAGGGTGGCCAAAATTTGGAATGAGCTTTCAAGGGTGGTGGTGCTCTCCCCTACCTTGGGGGTCTTTAAGAGAAGGCTGGATAGGCATCTGGCTGGGGTCATCTGACTCCAGCACTTCTGACCCCAGTGCTCTTTCCTGCCCAGGTCAGGGGGTCAGACCCAATGATCTGTTGAGGTCCCTTCTGACCCTAGCATCTATGAATGGCTCGATGTCTAGTTGGCAGCTGGTATCAAGTGGAGTGCCCCAGGGATCAGTCCTGGGGCTGGATTTGTTAAATGTATTTATCAACAACCTGGAAGATGGGATGCAGTGCACCCTCAGCAAGTTTGCAGATAACACCAAGCTAAGGACAGTAGTAAATATGTTGGAGGGTGGGACTAGGAATTCAGAGTGACCTAGACAAATTGGAGAATTGGGCCAAAAGAAATATCACGAGGTTCAACAAGGACAAGTGCAAAGTCCTGCACTAAGGATGGAAAACTCCCATGTAGCAGTACAAGTTGGGGACTGACTGGCTGGACAGCAGCTCTGCAGAAAAGGACCTGGGGGTTACAGTGGACAATAAGCTGAATATGACCCAGCAGTATGCCCTTGTCACCAAGAAGGCTAATAGCATACTGGCCTGCATTGGTAGGCATGTTGCCAGTAGATCAAGGAAAGTGATTGTTCCCTTCTACTTTGCACTGGTGAGGCCGTGAAGCCACATCTAGAGTACAGTATTCAGTTTTGTGCTCCCCACTACAGAAAGGATGTGGCTAAATTGGAAAGAGTCCAGCAGAGGGCAACAAAAATGGCGAGAGGGCTCGGAGACATGACTTATGAGGAAAGATCAAGGGAACTGGGCTTATTTAGTCTAGAGAAGAGACTACCGTTGGGGGAGGGGGGGAGGGATTTAATAGCAGCCTTCAAACTACCTAAAGGGGAGTTGCAAAGAGGATGGAGCTGGCCCACATTAGACATTTTCTACCAAACAGAGCAACTGTTCTTTGCCCAGCTTTACTGAAAGTCTGAGGCCGGGCAATCTGCCTGATGGGATCCCTGTAATTGGAGCATGGTGAGAAGGGTAAATGGAAGCTCTACTAGACCAGTCTGCCACAAGATGCCTGGGCTATAAGGCACTTGGCTTCCTTTCAGTTTGTGAGGAGTGAGAATCCCAGAAGGAGCCAGACAAGTAGAAAAGTAGATTGCCATCAGAAAACTAGCAGCAAATTCTGATTAAGAAATGTTTCACCTTCCCCTCCCCACCCTCACCTCCTCCTGATCAGCTCTACTAATGAGATTAAATTAGTTAAGGGAAATTTTCAGATGAGTAGAGGGTGGGAAAAACCCAACTTCCTGAAACTTAGCTGTATAAGCAGTGTCATCTACCAAAGGAATCAGTAAAAAGTATGACTTGTAGTAGTAGGCTTGGAGAAGTTTAAACCAGACTGGACTGAACAATTATTTCCATTGTCTAAGCTGAAGCAGACAATTTCTCACCTATATATAGACATTTCTCCACTAGAAAAGGTCAGTCCCTAACTAGATAGGGTGTTTTTTTCTTTAGACTCTTACAAACTCAAATAGGCAGGTGCAACCAATGGATGAGAATACTAAGTGCCAACACTGGTTGCCTTGAGGCTCCTATTAGCTTCCCCAGTGCACATACTCAAGTATTTACTATACAAAGAGATAGGTTTACAGGCTGGAAGGTGAGATACACCTGACTTTAATGAAATTGGTTGGAGATATAAAGGATACCAACATAACCTTAAATAAAAAAACACTTACCTGGGAAGTGCTTCTATGGTGTTGTGTATAACACAATCAAATAAGCTTGTTGTTAAGCATATTTCTAATGTCACAGCATATTAAAGACTGATAATATTTTAATCTTTTTCTTATTTTTTCCTTTACCTGAGAATATCTTTCATCATCACAGAAAAAACTATTTGAGATTTAAATTTCAGTTTGGACATGTGAAGATAAACTAAAATGCATTTGTGATCTCATGCTAGACCAAGCAAACTGGATGCTCGAGTGAGAAAATAAGAGGAAGGAAACCTGTTTATTTGTCATCTTGGCAAGTTTCAAGGTTTGAGAAACAGGCAGAAACTCAGAACAATGTATAAACTTATTTCTGCTGTAGCTAGTATATGCTAAGTGTTCTCTGAATTGTATTGCACTGTGCAAAAAGCATATTTTTCAAGACTGCTGCAAATCTGCCAAATAAGTGGAGGGAACCCCACCATAGTAAACTGATCTAGACAGCAGTTCTACAAAATCTTAGGGACTCACCTGCAGCATTAAGTCCCATAGAAGTCTAAGGGCCCTGCAAAAAGGGTGTACAGTTTCAGGTCCTATATTGTGTATTACAATTTTGAGAACCCCCAAATATTTAAAATATTTTGCCAAATGTTTTGGATAAAGGGAGAGAAGCAAGACAAATCATTGTTCAAAAATATTCATAACTGGTTGTTGTGCATTTCATACAATTCCTTTTCATCCAACTTGTTTCTCACATCAGTTATCTACCAAATATATGGACTTAAAGGGCAAAGGGCATTCAGACCACACAAAATCTTTTGGGGGGGAATGTGTCTACATGCATTTGTTCCCAACATATAATTCACTGTAAATCAGAACTAAGGGAAGGGAACAATGTAATGGGACTAAATATCTAACTTCATACAATAATGAGTGTTTTCCACCATGAGATTCTTGTACATTCAATTGGTCACAAACCAACAGATGATCCCACGAGACACGTTGGGGAGCTGCAAGGTTGGAATTTCAGCCTTAACTTGTTTAGCTTATTCAAAAAGCTTTATCACAACTTCTTGATTTCTGTTGCATTTTATGGTTAATGGTTATTTAGCAAGTTCTTGGAGAATAAAGAGGCACAAGCACTGCTGGCATATCAGATGGTCATTTTACTTTCTTCCCCTATAGATCCCAAACCAGCCCTGTATGTAGCAGTGGACTAGTCCTACATCTGTGACTAATTTCACAGATGTAGGACTTTTGCTTAAGAGGCTCCCCAGTGTATCCTTGTTTTTAAGATGCATCCTTGGCAGCATTGTAATACCCCTGCTTATGGTAATTATATAGAAAGCAGGGAAAGCATCCTTAAATTTCCCCCCAGAAAGGAAATTGCCTTCATCCTATATATTTTGTGCAATGGAAATCTGAAACTCTGCTACTACATTCAGTTAAAATTCATATGGGTAGCTTGTATCATATAGACCTGTCCAGCAAAGTATTGAGTCCCTATTTTATTCCAAAAGGGACAAATAGTCATCATTAGCCAATACGCTCAGTACTTTAGCTTCACTATAACTGCAATGCTGAAGTGAAAAAATAGTGACTCCGCATTCCATTTTACCAAAACATGTAATTAGTTTTTCTCTTTTAATTCATATATTTCAGAAATTTACAGTCAGCTGCTCCAAAGCTGAACAGCAATTGTGTAATGTTTTTATCTCTAAAGCTTAGTAAGTTGTTATGCTATAAAGTTTTTGTAATGATGACAGACAGCGTAAAGCGTCAATGTAAAGCGTTCATTGTAAAGTAGTATCACCATCACATAAATTTAAGCCTTTTAGTTCAGGCCTTTTATTAAGTGAAGTCTATACATTTTAGAAAGTCCAATTGTAGTTTAGGGCTATATAATGCTAATTTGCCTTTGAAAATGATTATCAGTCATGAGACACATTGAGGGCATACATTTTCATGGAACCTAGTCTAGAACAAATAAATGGCACATTAAACTTTGTATTATATTAATTATAACTTTAATTATTAGTATCAATGATACATAAATTAATATAAATGATTCATCTTAATCATAACTTTAAACTACAAAGTACATTCTCTCAATATAAAATTCTTTCTAGGAGGCTCTATGTTTGAATAGGCAACATTCTAAAATCTGTCCATCATATGCAAGAAAACTAAAGGTGGGTGTCCTTTTTAGGCACATATCATGAAAACTGCACCAGGTGGCTAATCCTACTTTTGGAATTTGAACCCTGGCAAAGTATCTACCAGAATCTAAACAGATGTGTGGGCACTCATTAACCAATTCATTTCATAGTCACATACACTATGTGAAAGTAACATGAAGAGCATAACAAACAGACCCCAAAAATGCAGAACAGAGACTGAAATTCTCCACTTCATTTACCCATTATGGCCTAAGTTCATAGTGCATATTTAAGTTTTCTATAACCTATACCACACAGCATGAGTTAAATTCATGAGTTTTCTATATACTAAATGAAAGCTTGTAAATATATTTGTTGTCATCCAATTTCCTTTTGTATACAAAACAGTATTAAAGGCAAAAGTTAAATTTAATCACCACAGGTGCAATTATGTGGATGTGGTATTTATTATCATACACTGGATGTGGTATTTATTACCATAACAGTCACATTGCAGTAAACAGGGTGCCCAGCATTATTTTTAGAGTCAAGCCCTGATATTGTGTAAAGTTTGAGGATCATTAAAACTCCATGTTCATATAATTCACAGAAGATAAACCAGGATATAAAAAGATAATCAGTGTCTATTAAAGGATCCAGGATTACCAAGGAAAAATGTAGTAATGTTTAGGCATGGGGTGCAGGGGGAGAGGCACGCAGTTTAAATGAGTTCTCTTAAGTTTTTAAATCAGAATATCAACATAGCAAGTGCTTGGCTCAAACGTTTCTATGCAGCACAAAAGAATAAAGGGTACAGAGAGACAAGCAACAATGTCCTATTATAGCAGCAAAATTTTAAGATAATGAGCTATCTAGTAGGAAAGAGACAAATAGAAGTCACCCCTTTTTTGCAGCCTACTGCTTTTTTACTTAACCTCAAGACAAAAAATAATCAATCCTTGGAAGGGAAACAGGTCTCTCCTGCCCCTATATAAAGACAAGTCAGAGAATGATTTCAATGAGCTTCTGACCCATTTTCACTTGCTTTGGGTTAGATCCTCATCAAACCTGACTAGTCAGTAGTTTAGCAATAACTAAATTGGATCAGCATTACCATGCAATATGTTAAAATATGCTGATGAAATCTATCATAAAAAGAACATGGCATTCCTTTCAAAAAGTACCTAAGTAACTTGGGAGCCAAAAATCACATTTTCAAAATTGCCCTGGGCTGCACTCCATCAGATACAGTAGTGGCATAGTACTGTAATTTAGGTGTGTGGGATATTTTTCACAACACACTTCGGGGGAATAACAGTGTCTGTACCAGCCCTCATATTCCAGAAAGTATTTTCTATAGCACTTGAGCACTTACAGGTCTGAATCTCCAAATGTCTAAATCTCCTCCATGATTTGGAGTTCTGCCACTTCTGAAAAAATATTGTGTATGGTCAACATCAAACATGCAACTCCAGGTGCGTATCTAGTTTTAAAAGTAGATGTGATGATGGTCTGAGTTGGATATTGTAGAATGTATTTCCAACACTTAATCTATTTATTCTTTGCTAAAAAGGATTATCTTAAATCGGTGAATTATAATGAAGTGTGTTAAAAGTAAATCCTCCCGTAGGCACTCAAGGCTGTCATATCTGGCTAGGCTAGACTGGCAACAGTACCCATGGAAAACTTTCATAATTGTTGATCAGATCCAGTCTCCAGTGCAGGCGGCTGGCTACAACAGATTTCCTGTCTGCCATGGGTGCATGACAGAAATTGCTGTTGCACCTCATGGACCCATTTTGAAAAAGGGCAAAGGGCAGATTCCCCAAAAGTCTGTAGTCCCCTCTCTTTATAGCGCTAGTAAGCAATTGGCACTTTAGTCTTAGCTCTGCCTTATATGAGCCCTCTGCCCATCTTCTTTTATATGAGCCACTGAGCACAAAGTATTGAGATCCCTATATTAGGCAGATAGCAAGTGAGGCCAGAGATGAAATGATATAAATAAGTTAATTTTGCTTATGCTGGGCTTATTTATTTTGACTTATTTTTCAAAACTTGGGACTTGGGGGTCAAAAAAAGGTGCTTCCTTTAACTTAGTACCTCAGTTCTGAAGAGGATAGAATTTGGTTCAGAAGAAGATGGATGCATTTGCCCAAGTTTAGCCTCAACTTGGAGGTTAGAAATGTGCAGGGGTCAGTAACTCCTTTTGTGTTTTGACCCATTCTGAGCATGCTGGATATGTAGATTGGAGGAAGAAATGCCAAAGAAAAACATTGTTTAAAGTTGCCAGTTACCTAGCAACTCAGCTAGCAAAGACCCACTAACCCATGGGTCAGCAACCCCTGGCACGTGTGCCAAACGTGGCACACAAGGCCATTTTGCTCAGCACACTACCACCAGCCCGAGCTCTAAGCAGCTGCTGGCAGCCACGAAGCCCAGGCTTCTCCCAGCAGGTGGCTGGGAGGCTGCAAACAGCTGCTCCAGGAGCATGTCAGCACTCCGGCACCTTCCAAGGTAGACGTGGTTTTTTCGGCACTCCGGCCAAAAAACATTGCCTACCCCTTCACTAACCCATTCTTGACATCTTCATAATTTACACAACTTACAGGAATTGTCCCTAGCAATGACAGACCAGATTCAAACATCAAAACTCTTACAAGATAAAAACCTTTGTAGGAAGACTTACTAAGCTGTCCCTGGCCAGAATAAAGATTTCTTAAATCACAAATCACTGACATGATGGTCAGCACTGGCTCCACTATTATGTCAGTGCATCTGTTGCTCACCCTCACTAGCCAGTGCAGATCTTAGACACAACATAAGGGACCTGATTCTGATAATACTTATACTGCTGTAAATCTAAACGCTACTGAAACCTATCGGGCATTGGGGGACGGGCACAAAGCCTTAAAGGAAAAAAAGGTTGGGGAGAATAGCATGCAGAGAAAAATCGTCCTATGTGAAAATGAAGTATACAGGAGGATTTTTACGTCCAGCAGTACATGGGTATTTTAAACCTGCTACATTCTACTCTCCCATGAAGTAGACACTAACATGTTAAATTACAGAGCACCGTATTTCAACTCCTAATTTTTAATGTAATCACACAGAAGATGAGAAAATTAAGTGGGATCAAGTTTGCTCAGTATTTAGAAGCAAGGCCACTACTGAACACGATTGCCATCATGTTGACAATTCCACAAGTGGCACTTTTTCCCAACAAGTCCGTCCCAAAGCAGTGGCTAGCCTTGTTATTTGAAGAAAGCTAATTCTATCAGAAATAATATATTTTCACGGAAGACAAAATCAAAGGTGCCAAATTGTTGTGGTCATTAATACATTCCTGACAAG
The DNA here is from genome assembly GCF_000455745.1 of Alligator sinensis. Classification (NCBI taxonomy): domain Eukaryota; kingdom Metazoa; phylum Chordata; order Crocodylia; family Alligatoridae; genus Alligator; species Alligator sinensis. The sequence goes on along the minus strand of NW_005842821.1, from coordinate 580,439 downwards.
GTATTACTGTATAAACCTGGCTTCAACCTGGTTTGGATAATTACTGCCTGTCTTTGCCTATTCTTAAATTTCTGAATGATTATGGACAGGTTTGGTAGCATTGCTGCTCAGTTAGGTTGCCCAACACTTCCCAACTTAAAATTCTTGTTTTCAGTTGCTTATAATTTTACACAACTTCACCTCTTTGGACTGATATTTACTATAACAGACATCTGCTTCAGGATGACTTTGGGGGGAAATTTTCAGCTAAAATGATTCAGCAGCCATAGAAAAGCAGGACTAAGGATAGACAGACAAACAGATTAAGATTTTTTCTTCCAGAAGTTGTAGCCTATTCGTGCCTTAGAGCTGGGACTTATATTTTAGCCTTTGTATCAGGGATGTGCCGTTTGCCGTCCCCATGCTAATCTGTTCATGTCCTTTGAAAAAAATCCAACATGCACAAGCCAATAGAAACCTCTTACCTTTTAACACCTTCTTTCCCTGACAATTCTGCCCTCCCTAATTACATTCTAGCCATGAGCACAGCAGGGCTTAACTTGCAATTGCTACTCTGGGTTATACTGGGTCCCAGTCAGGATTTCTGAACTCAAAACCAGAAGACTAATGCTTGCTCTAATGCTTAGCTTGGTGGGACCAATCTTTTTCAGCTCCATTTCCTCTTCTTCCCTCAACTGGAATTGAGAACCAGTGTCCTCCCCCCCCCCGCAACTCCCCCATTCCTCTACAGCTCCTAGTCCCAAACTCCTTTGTCAGTCATTCAATGTTTCCTTCTCACTTACCTCCAGTCATTCAAAATCTCTCTCTTCCAAATACAGGGGGGAACTGGGACTGGTTAGACAAAGAGACTAGCACAAGTAGACAACGAGGGTGAGGCGGAGAGACTTACATAAGAAGCCTGAGAAATGGAGGCTGGCATCAGCTAAGAATAAGAATAAGAAAAAGTGAGGACACATTGGAAGCACAGGGAACTTTAATTCTGGAATTTACCAACGATGAGCTTCTGACTGTGCATCCTTAATAATGCGTTTTTAACGGTTCATTGTATAATACACACACAACAAGCTTGGATTCTTTTCCAGTGATATGCAGCATTTCAGAAGGTGCTTTTACACGCATGTTTTTTTCCCCAGAACTGGTAGCATTTCACCAGCAGATGAAATCACTTCTACCAATATAATTTGTAAAGTACTCTGGGATCCTTTATGATGAAAGGCATTTTATTAGAGGCTATTATTTAAAACATTTCAAGACAAAAGCCTGTCTTGATTTAAAACAGAAACATTCTTGTAGGTTCTGACTCTGTCAAGTTTTAGTGCAAAGCAACTTTTTCGCCCAGGGCGGGGGAGGGGGGGCAAGGTTAAAATAAACCCTGGAAAAGAGGGGACTGCAGTGGAAACAATGGCTGTCACAATAGAAAAGCCCAACAGTCCAGGAATCTTCTATGGCTGTGATGGACGTAATACTACACAAAATCCATTTACAGGTATAAAATTATTCATTACTTACATACATCAGAAAATGGGCTGTCATGTTTCAGTGCACTACTTACTCCTAAATTCTCTGAGGATATACAAGAGTATACAATTCCACAGAAATACAAAACATGTCCTGCATACACATGCTAATTAGGAGAAGAGTGTCTTCTCAACTAAAACATTGGCACTATTATTTCTACTAGCTGACATTTCTAGAAAATAAGCTCTGCTTACAAAATTCACTTGCCCCTCATCTAAGTATTGCTTATTTTTAAGCCAATAGATACACAACTGGTTTCAATCTTGTCTCTCCTTCCCCCACCAAAAGAGAAATGAAGTCAAATATGTTTTATTACTTATTAGCTGGTAATATAATGCCTTTTGACAAGCTGAGCAGTTGTAACAGGCGGCTGTTAAAGTCTCTACATGGCCTGTTTAGAATGAAAACAGGAATGAGAGACAGCTCTGTAACTGAGTTTTTAAGCACAGCTCAGCCATCATACTATGCCCAAACCAAGTACTTTTATCCAGTTAATTTAGTGAATGAATCCCTCAGGGTCTCCAGCCATCTACCACTACAGCTCATTAGAGCCTAATATCCGACTTTTCGTGTTGTATCACTGAAAGCACTTATGCTTAAGATGTAATTAAACTTAAAACAAACAAGATCTCTCTTCCTCCCCCCTCCACTCTTCAACCTTCTCACTTTTTCCTCCTCCCTTAGCTGACAAAGGCATGAACTTCTATACAGTTATTTAGAAAAACACGATACATTTCAAGCACTTAAGGCAAGACATTTGCCCAACTGTTCATCCTGTGAGCAATTAGAAATCTAAATACTTGGGGTAATGCATTACTATTGGGATTTAAACTTGCAGATCTCTTACAAACGAGTAATGTGGTAAGACTTGCTGTCCAATGAGGTGTCTTATTGAAATATCCCAGGCTGTTTCACTTGTCACAGCTGTCGTTTCAGCCATTTGCACTTACACTGTATTGCTTTCATTACAAAAATAGAAATTTGTGTCCTAAGTGCTGTTACATTACTAATGCTAAATATTTAATTCCCTTGGGTTCTAATTATGGTTGAGCACTGGCAACACTGATTCTACTTTTTAATAACAACTGTAAAAGCAATTTGAGCATTTTTCAATTAATTAAATACATAGTGTACGAGTAACCTCTTGTCATTTTGCCCTCCAGGACCTGAGCTAATTTGTGTGGAATAAAATGTTTTGAAAATTAACTGATATACTACTCTGCTTGCTGTTATGTTATTAAATTATAGTTTGCAAAATGAACATTGTATCCTAATAGTTGCACAGAATGCAATTTCCATATTGGTGAAGGTGCAGTGGTATTTTGAAAAAAAGTTCTACAACACAAATCTTTATGAGCCCTAATTAGCAAAAAGCAGATAAAGAATCCAAAGCATGCAAAGTCCCAGTAAACTTAAAATAACAATAAAAAACCCAGCACTCAACCATGCATAAAACCCATGTTGCAATATTTTCAGAACTTGGTTCTCACCATCTTTCCTAACTGAAAGTAAAATAATTCATTTAATTCTATGACATTGTGTCTGCCTTGATTCCTATGGATCACTCAATGGAAATGAAATTAAAATAATACATCATGAATATTTGATGTAGAACTTTCCCTGAAAGTTACACAAACTACTTTAATTGCTATAAGAAAAAATGTAAATGCTTTTGCCACCTCAGGGAACCAACTCCTAACAATATTATGAGACATGCCAGTAGTTTGGGTCCCAAATTTTTGCTTTTTGTCTTGCAGAACTCAATCTGAAGAGACTTTGCCTGCAAATCAGTTTGCTAGAATAGGGCTATGGACTTTATGAAAAAAAATGCATTAGACCTGACATTTCCACCTAGCTGTGAAAGTTTGCTATTAGATTTATAATCACAATACAAGGATTAAAAAGATAGGTTTTCTGGTGTGTTCATTTTGGGGGGCTTTTTTTTTTTTTTTTAAATTCCAAAGCACTATTAGAAATTCAAAACCATTAAAACATAATACTGCTACATGTACCTCAGTGAGACTAACCCATTGTGTTTCACCGTCCGAGCTGAAATACAAAAATCATACTGCATAAATGGCAAGTTACATCACATTATCAGTGGCAGGTATAAACACATCCCTTGAACACAAAAGTTTAATTTCTGTCTTTTTTCAGGCACCATATGGAAGACTGCCACAAACACATACAGAATGCCAACAAAACCTTTCATAAACTTCAAAGGTCAATGCAGGAAGTGTTTCAACACTCCATGATAATGGCAGACTCCTCTCTTAAATCATACTAAATATCAATGAGGTATTGCAACGAAGAGTTAAATCAGTCCAGAATTTATTTCTGTCAGGCCTAGGGTCTAGCATACAGAAGCCTGATCCTCTCTGGTGGATCACTTCCACAGTGTTTCAGAAAGGAAAAAGACTGACTAATCAAAAAAAGGCAAAATGGGTTTTCCTAGTATGATAGTTACCTTCACCATAGTCAACAGTACTTTATGCTCCTCCTTTCAAACCTACCTTCCTTCAGCTAACATTCCATCAGCAACCTCTACCCAGGCATTTTCCAGTAGTTAGTTCAATTTCTATAATACACCAATGGAGATGGTGCAATCTAACCCAAGAGCATGTGCAGAAGAATTACTATTCTTCCATGAGCTTCTTTTTCCCTGTTTTTCCTCTGGTCTTGTTACCCCAAAGCCCCATACATGTATCCTAGGCCCACATACTTTCAGTGAATAAAGACAAGATTCTGCTGCCCTAATTCATATTCAGCATGACATTACTTTGGAAGCACCCCCTATTGCAATGGGATTGTTCACAATGTATAGGGTAACTTGATATTTAGAGAGCCAGGAACTAGCTCTATAGTATCTTTTGAGATCACAAGCTGCTTCAAGCAGAAGTATTTGGCTTTAGAGACACACACATGGTTATAGCATTACATGCTGAATTCTGTGAAGCAGAGATTTCTCTCATTTTTACTGAGAGCTATGGGAGTAGCGTGTGCTGAGCATCATACAAGAATTCTTAGCCCTTTCAAGTGTCTGGCCTTAAAAATAAAACATGAAAAAAAAAAAATTTAAAAACCAAATGGTGAGGTACTATTTTAACTTTGAAATTCATAAGAATATACAAGTAGGTCTGTGTGAAATTTAAGCAGCAATTTTGTTTTGTTTTGGAAACGGACGTTTTGATGGTCGAAACACCAAATCCAAAATGAAACACAGGGCTCCAAAATGGCTCCAAAACAAAACAGTCCATCCGAACTGTTTCAGAAATTTTCCAAAACAATTTGGATGTTTTGGAGCTGTTTCAAGCTGTTTCAAAGGTGGGTTTGCAGGGGAAAAGGAAGCGGGGGGTGGGGGGAGGACTGCTCTGATATAGACATCTGTAGCTGGCCAGTGACAATGATCTGTCCCTGAGGTCCCTTCCAATGTCAGTGTTCTGGTGGACAGACAGAGAAGCACCATAAAAAGGCTGTTTGTGAACTGCTGTATACCATTTTGCAGCTGCACCTGTGAGTGTCTGGAGCAGCAACAGAGAGCAGCACCTGTAAGTTTGGCAGTGCCTTGCTACCAAGTTGTAGCCATTGCCATTAATCCTTTCCTATTTACTAGGGCTGTGTGAAGTTTCAGTCCCCGATTCGATTCAGCAGAGTTTTGGCCTGTTTTGGTGGCCGAATCTCCGAATCCAAACTGAATCAGAGGACCCTTTAATTTCTCTGAATCGAATCGGAACACTTGGAATACATTTGGAGAGCTTCGGAGATTCAGACATAAAGACAGCTTTAAATGTTTTTTTCTACATACCTGTAGGTAGCAGGGGCTCATGAGTGCTGCGATGCTGGGGTGCATGGAGTGTCTCACAGAAGCACGGAGGGCTCCTCAGTGCACTTGGCAGCAGACCCAGAAGTGGACCAGAAGCTCTTCCGGTCCACTTCTGGATCTGCTGGGGAGCGTGCTGTAGGGCCTCCCCTACACCCCACCCGGTAGAGGAGAGCACCACCTCCCTTGGGAGCCCGTTCCAGACCTTGGCCACTCTAACTGTGAAGAAGTTCTTCCTAATGTCCAATCTAAATCTGCTCTCTGCTAGCTTGTGGCCATTATTTCTTGTAACCCCTGGGGGCGCCTTGGTGAATAAATCCTCACCAGTTCCCTTCTGTGTCCCCGTGATGAACTTATAGGCAGCCACAAGGTCGCCTCTCAACCTTCTCTTGCGGAGGCTGAAAAGGTCCAGGATCTCTAGTCTCTCCTCGTAGGGCTTGGTCTGCAAGCCCCTAACCATACGAGTGGCCCTTCTCTGGACTCTCTCCAGGTTATCCGCATCCCTCTTGAAGTGCGGCACCCAGAATTGCACGCAGTACTCCAACTGCGGTCTGACCAGCGCCCGATAGAGGGGAAGTATCACCTCCTTGGAGCTCAGCGACTGGTGCCTCCTGGGTCTGGGTGGGGGGCACCCAGGGTCCCCCTATGACTGATCGCTGAGCCAGGGGGGCAGCCCTGCGTGCTCCACTGGAAGACCTGGAAGTGGACTGGAAGTACTTCTGGTCCACTTCTGGGTTCTCCAGCAAGCATGTGAAGGGCCCCCCACACACTCCTGTGGGACACTCCATGCACCTCAGCATCACAGTGATCGTGAGCCACGCCTGTTACCCCAAGGTATGTAGAAAAAAAACTTTTAAAGTTGTGTCTATGTCTGAATTGCTGATTCTCCAAATCAGCATCGAATCTTCAGATTCAGATTCAGCCAAATCAAATCTGGGACAGTGATCCAAATCAATGAATCAAGTCACTGTCCCTGGTTCAGGCCGAATCTGAATCGAATAGGGCCCGCTTCACACACCCCTACTATTTACCCTTCCCAAAAAATCCTGTTATTTGTTGTTTTTATTTCCCTCCCCCCAAACAAAAAGAAAGAGGAAAGCACTCAATACACATACATTTATTACACACACACACACACACACACTAACACAGGCACAGAAACATTTCTTTTTCCAGCACACAAAATAGGAAGTGTGCTGGAAAGGCAAGTGTCAGGTCTTCTGGCTGAGGAGGGAGAGGGGGCAGAGGTAGAGTTCTAAGTCCCTGCCCCAAAACTTAGATGCAGACTCTTCCCTAGCACTAGCAGCCATGAGGCTTCTGGTGCTGGTGGGAGCAAGCAGGTGGGATCAGTGCCTGCATCTGCACCCCCTCCAATAACCCTAGCCATAATAATAACCCCCAGCACCAGGATGACAAGCAGCACCAACATGATGACAGTTTCCTCCACCCCCATTTCAGTTCCCAGCTGGAGCCTTCCAGCACCAGAGGAGGAGTTGGATCTGGAACTAGGAAACCTGAGCACCCTAGCAAAAGAAATTCTGGGGACTGAGGAGGAATCTGAGTTTTTGCTCCACTCTCTCCAAGTTCCCCTAAAGCCAGGTCTCCTTCCCTGGAAGGCACTTCGGAGGAGGTTGAGGTAGAGGTTGTGGAGACAAGTGGCTCAGCTGAGTCCGCTCCTCCTGTTGTTGTGCCTCTGCTTGCTGAGGAGGGAGATCAGGCAGGATCTGCACCCCAGAAGCAAGGGGGTAGCATGGTATGGGATCATTTTGAGGTGGTAGATGATTCCAGGTATGTTATCTGCCTGCACTGCTGATGTGAGACCATCTGGGGCAAGGAGGAGAAACACTACAGCACCACGAGGATGCTAATGCATCTCCGCAGGCACCACCCCCTTGCCCTTGTTCCTCCTCAGCATGGCACCAGTAGGAGCATACCCAAAAAGAGGTCCCCCTCTCACTCCAAAGACCCCGTCCCACAAAGCAGGGTGGAGATCATACCTCTCTCCCTCACAAGGCATTGGTGCCATCAGTCAGGCCATCAACAGGCTCTCCGTCAAGCCGAGTTGTTGAATGAGTCCCACACAGCAACAGAGATCTTGGGGCCATGAACTGTATGGTGCAGCGGTGGCTCATTGGGCAAAGCAAGCTCACTGACAACAGGGCCAACATGGTCAAGGTGGTCCATGATGCCAGCTTTGTTGGTATCCGCTGTATGGCACACATGTTCC
>NW_005842821.1:558645-572864 GCF_000455745.1 Alligator sinensis | reverse complement strand
AGGGGGACAGGGCTGCCAGTGATGGCACCATTACAACAGAACAGACAGGTCATTTTGAAGTGCAGGAAGGTGGCAGGCTACTTCCACTTCAGCAAAGGAGGCAAGATGTTGCAGGACAAACAGGCAGAGCTGAGCATGCTGCAGCACAAAATCATCCAGGATGTGGAGACCTGGTGAAACTCCACATACATGCTGCTGGAAAAGCTAGTGAAGCAACAGAAGGCCATCCATGAGAAATACTTGTTTGGAGAGATTGGGATCAGCAGCCCACTTAACAAAACAGCGTGGGATACCATCTCCCAGATCTTGGTGGTCCTCAAGCCATTCTTCAGGTCACTGAGACTGTCAGCACTGAGAATGCCCTCCTTAGCCAAGTGATCCCCATAGTGAGGGAACTTGAGAACCAAATGGAGACGTTTCAGGGGATCAATGTTCCTGGCTGGGGCAAGCTGCTGTCACCAGAGGTGCAGGCACTGGTGAAGCAGCCGAGGAAGGGCATTAAGAAACGGCTGGATCTGCTGCGGTCCAGTGCTGGCGGCCATGTGCTGGCGGTCCACGTGCTGGCAGCCATGTGTGACCCGAGGGTGAATGGGAGCATGTGTTCCAGCAAAACCCTGGATCACTGGACAGAGGGGATGTGGAAGAGGGGGATCCACTTTCCCATATCAGCACTCCCAGCAGCAGCCAGTCTCCTCCACAACCAGTGCTGCCAATGTGGGACAAGGGCATGGCCTCAATGGTGAAGTCCAGACGCACCAGACCCCAGCATCGGGCAGGTAGCACCGAGGCCTCGGTGGCTACGAGCTTGGCAAGGATGTGGAGCCACTGGACTGTGACGCCTTGGCCCAATGGGCAACCCATAGCCAGGTGTGGCAGGATCTGGCCACGGTTGCCCAGGAACACCTGTCCTGTCCACTGACCAGTGTTCCAAGTGAGAGGGTGTTCAGCATTGCTGGGGATGTTGTGACACACCACCGCACCTGCTTGGATCCTCGTTTGGTGGAGCAGCTGGTTTTCCTCAAAATGAACCTCCCGCTGCTAGGGTTCCCCAAGCTCCACCTGCAGATGGAGTGAGTGCCACCCTCCTCACTCTGTCCGCATCCATTTCCTTTTTTTTTTTTTAAACCATTTAATGCCCTGCTCTCAGAGCTGGAGGAGGCACTCACTGCAACACCAGCCAACGGGGAAAGAACATGTCCCTGCTTAGCTCCCATGCCTGGACAAACTTAGAGATATGGCCTGGGGCTATGGGGAAGGAGGTGGCCCCAGGTCCTGGGCATGACCACTAAACCTGCACCCTGCCAGGGTTGGGAGGCCTGGTGGGACTGCCGGCAGCACAGCAGCCCCAGGAAGTGCCAGGACCGAGGATCTCCCTGGTGAAAGGTGGGTAGGAGGCACCTTATAACCTCCAGCCACCACATGCATGCACAGTCCTGGCTGAAGAAAGCCCAGACCCATCACATCTTTGAGAGGCCTGAGGCTTGCTGGTTGCAGTGGAGTTGTGAGGCTCCAAGTGAGCACAGCTTACCTGCCTGGGATGCCATCTACAAGGCATGAGTTTTCAGGTTTAAAACTAATCAGGCTAAGGAAGCATCTTGTTGGTGTGTGTGTGCTCTTCCTGGATGGAAGGAATAGTAAAGAAGCCAAAGGCTGGCATGCAATGCAGGCATGAAAGCCAGTCAGTGAAAATGGAAATGGAGGTGTCAGGGGATGAGGGACAGGCTGGGATGGGGGGGAAGGGGGATGTAGCAGCACAGGTGAAAGTAGAGAGGTTCCTGGGGAGTCAGATGTCAGGCAGGTTGTACTGTGTCATAAATCCAATGTCTACATTGAGTCCATGAGTTTCTGTACCTAGGAGGTTGATGAAGTGCAGTTCATAGGCCTGTCTGTGAAAAGTGGTTTGTAAATTCCCTTTGAGGATCAAAACCAAGAGACTGGAGACAGAGTGTTTTTTTTGTAAGAAATGTGCCCCCACAGGTGGTTGGGGATTCTTGTCTTTGATAGATTCTGGTATGTAGTTTGTGGGGGTACTGCAGATATGTTGGCAGGTTTTGCATTCCTTGTCATGGCATGGTCTGGATTCATTCGGTGCATTTTGGGCTGTAGGAAGCTGGCTTCTGGTGATGAGATTAGTGAGGTTCAGTGCTTGTCTGAATTTACAAACCACTTCTCACAGACAGGCTTATGAACTGCACTTCAACCTCCTAGGTATGGAAACTCATGGACTCAATATAGACATTGGATTTATGACACACTACAACCTGCCAGACATCTGACTCCCCAGGTACCTCTCCACTTTTACCTGCACTGCTATATCCCCCTTCCCCCCCCCCCCCACCCCCCCCCCCCCCAGCCTGTCCCTCACCTCCTAATGCCTCCATTTCCATTTTCACTGACTAGCTTTCTTGCCTGCATTGCATGCCAGCCTCTGGCTTCTTTACTATTCCTTCCATCCAGGAACAGCACACATACCAACTAGATGCTTCCTCAGCCTAATGAAGGGTTTTTAAACCCAAAAGCTTACAAAAAAGAATTTAATCAACTATTCAGTTGGTCTAATAAAAGATATCAGATTGACCCTAAGAAACTTGTCTGGGCTATGTCCTTTAACCAACACGGCTACAACTTACACCCCTTAACAAACGCAAGTGACAAGAGTTTTGCTTTCAGCAGTTTGAGGTGCAGTTTCACAGAAACCCCTGCACCACTCTGCCTGAAACCTGGCAGGCCTCTCTCATGCCCGCACAAGGGGCTATAATATAAGGTCTCACCTACATAATTATAACTCACTTTAATATAGAAAACATTAAGGACAGTTATAAAACATGCATTCTTTATAGGAAAGACTCGACTCATTACATTCTTTCAAGCAGGTATGAACTTAGTAAAACTTTTTTTAAATATAAAATATTCACAGATGTCTTTTTAAGCCATCAGACACATGAACAATGTCACTGCACATTGTGTTTCTTCACCACCATATGTTGCAACCATATTTTACCTATCTTTCACAGTTATTGGATACTGCATACTCAGAATATATCTTCAGATTGGACTTATTAGTTTTATATTTAATAACACATAACAATTAAGCCTGCAGTTCCATTTTGATAAGATGCTTTCCTTGCTATGTCAAACTGCTGTCAGAATCTGTTGAACAGCTTCAGGGTTGAGCATGTTCCATTTTTAACAAATTCAATCAATTGTAGCATTCTTCACCACCAAGTAATAGCTGTTCAAAGTCAGCATTAAGACATTTATTTGGTATTTCCCTGGAAGAAATAAAATATACATTTGGCATTTGGTGTTAAATGTTTTTCTGTGTGCTGGTATATGGAGCGAGAAAAGGACAAGTCACACATTTACAAAAATGGACAGTTTTAAGGACAGCCTTATTTAACTGTGTGAAAATTAAAATTGCCTTGCTACTATTTAAAAAGCTATCCAGTATCTCTAGGCATTTGGACTTCAATAAGTCCTGAAAACATTCTGCTCACATACAGTCTTAAAGACCGTACACTGTCAACTTCAATAAAACTGGTGCAGTTCTTTAATTACCCCATTCACTTGGGAGATGCTTTAACAAAGTATTTTTCTTGAAGTGTAAACAATGTAAAATACCAAGAAAAATTAGTCATCTCTGTGCAATGACTACTCAGCATCTAATAATAATAGATATACTGAAGAATAAAAACGTGAAACACACTGAGCTCATAATTCTCAGTGACTGACTGTAAAGTACCTATAAAGTCTGCATTAAGCCTCTAAAACTCTATCCCCCATAAATTGTAAACAAAGAAGACTCATGGTTATTTTATTTATTTTTTTTAATATAAAGGGTTAGTACACAATTTAAAATAAATGTCTGCTCTTTCAGATTCAAACTGCACTTTCCCCATATACAAAATGTGCTTATACGGGAAAGCAGATTACTACAAACAAGTTTTTTATGGGTTAAATGAAAAAAACCCATACAGACAAATAAGTTAATTATAGCTGGCATCTCTGCCTTCACTGATAGAATGTTCATAGCTTGCAGCAGAATATACAATATCCCAATAGCCAAAAAGAACAGTGTGTAGGACACAAATGTCTAAAACCAAACCTTCACCCACTTATGCCCTCAACTCTTTTTACAAAATATCATTTATTTAGACTGTCAGAGCACTTGGAAAGAAAAAGACCTAAACATTTTTCCCCTTCACATTTAGTGGTGAAAGTAGGGCCAAAAACTTCCATTGAAGAAATATTAAATGAGTTGATTGCACCCAGTTATTCCTTTTTCCCCTCTCCCTAAGGATGCATTTGTAAAAGGGTGCCAGTCAACTAATCTTAGTAGACAGCAAATCTAATTTATGCATAGGAGGAACAGTCAGATTATTTTAAACTAAATAATTATTTCTAGATAAAACACAATGCTACAGTTTACAGACACAGACAAGAGGCATTTTTTTCAGAAAAAGCTTCATATGTTGATTGATTATTTTTGGGGTAAAGCAAGATGCTAATGACAAGTAGTACTGTAGACCAAATACACAATGCTCAGTTCCCCGGCCAGTACCTCTCTGAAAAAAGAGAATTACAGATAGTAGCTCAGAAGCCCTCTATTGGTAGCACATTTTTTCTTTAAGTCTGAACTTCACTTTACACAACAGAACTTGGGCTCCTCCATAAAACAAATGCTATCAAATTAGAGATGCTTTAAGCCAGAGGTTGAAAAACTGTGGTTGAAAGGATGAAGAAACAGAAGCAGCAAGGCAGATAATGGTTTAGAGCAGTGAAGTCTAAACTGGCAGCCCAAGAGCCACATGTAATCCATAAAGGGTTAATATGCGCAACCCCTTCCCCAGGCTTCTACCCAGCCACTACTCACCCTGTTGCTCAGGCTGCTGCTCCAGCTGGGGTCTCTGGGCTCCACGTCCCTCAGCTTTTGCTCCCTACTCCCACCTAGGGGGTTAGGCAGTGTAGCCCTGGCCAAAGGCCACCTACATACATGGTCCCGGGGGGGGAAGAGTGAAGGGAGAGTGGGGAAGAACCACATACATGTGTTATGCAGTCACCACCTGTGCATGGTGCTCCAGGGAGGGGAGGGGAGGGGAGGGGCAGCCCTGCCTGCATGTGAGTGCAGATGGAGGTGGGAGGGGGCGGGGGGCAGGAACGGCAGTTCACAGGCCTATGGCTCGTATTCATGCACCCCTAGGGCATGCGTCCCTTGCTGAAGCAAACTGCGCTGCTTGTGGCCGCCAGTTTCTTAGAAGTTGGACCGTCCTCGTTTAGAGAGACAAGACTCCCTTAGGGAAAAAATGGAAACCTGAAAAATTAAGAGTTTGGGGAACTTCTGACTGTCCCATTCTTTAGAGTTAGCAAAGCCAATGACCTTTACTCCAGCTCTCTAGTGGAAGATGCTGTTTGATAAAACCATTTCATAAAATCTATTCTTCTGGTACATGTCTTTGCTGTATTGTCCTCAGGGCCAGAAAGGACTAATATGATAATCTAGTTCAACCTCCTGCACATTAAAGACCCTAGAATTTCAATGAGCAAGTCCTGTACCTAACCCAACCACTTGAATGAGAGTATATACTTTTGAAACACACTCAAGTCTTGTTTGAAAGACTTCAAATGACAAAGCATCTACTATATTCCTTTGCAATCAGTTTCAGTGATTTATTACTCTTGTTCAAAGTTTGCACCTTCAGTTTCAACTTCACTGACTTTATCTGTGTAGTCCCAACAGCATCAATATCTATTGCTCTGGAAGTGTTTTGATATATCCGAAGAATGAAAACTACTATATACAAATCAATCATCATGTTATAGATATAAGGACATTCTTTGACTGCACTAGACTTTGTTCTACCAATTCACTCTGAGCCTGAATTAAAGCAATGAGTTAAAAAGTAAATTTACAGTACCAGTAAAGGAGGTAAACTGTGTTTTGTCAAACATATTTGTGGAGGAAAAAAAAATAGATGTTTGAAATAATCACACACAAGATTATGAAATGCTTGAAACCTAGAAATATTCATACAGAATACAGCAATCATTGTAGAGCCAGGAAGTCTAGTTGAAACCAACCTATTATTTGGAGCATTTATAAGAAAAAAGATTCCGTCTGCTCTGAAACTGCATTTTGTTTTCTCTTTTAGTGTTACATAAACAGTATGACGATCTTAACTATAATACTTAGTCATTATATGTGCTCAGAAGTAAGATTTTAGTCATTGGCCTAACATAGTCCTGACAGTGCTGTATACAAACCATATGTTATTGTGCACTAGTGGTTTAATTATCTATAACTACACAGTATTACCAATGAGCAGGCCAACAGAGATTATTAAGAAATCACAAGCACCCCAGTAACCATTGTCCACATTAAGCTATATGGATTACATGAATTCAGGGCTGACTCAAAGAATAGTGGATGCTTAACATTTTCCAGTTAATGGCTGTTGGAGATGCTTAGCAGTCTCCTGGATTAGGTCTTTTACTTCTGCCCTTATCTGTACCTCAGACATCATTTGACTGTCTTCTGAGTAGATCTAGAAGACAATGGTAATGGGTAATGGTGATATTGCTGCCAGTGGCAGTTTTCCCAAGACAGACTGTGCCCATTTTCTTTCACAACTGCGCTCAGCTGAACAGGAGTTACATGTTTAAGCTGTCAGAAATTACATGGTCAGCATTCTGCCTCCTTTAAATTTGTGCATATTCAAGTAACATGCCACATGCATAGACCAACAACAGTATGCAGCTTTGACATAAATGACCAAAATTTTCTGTGACAGCACAAACATAGGTCTCAATCTTTGGCAGAGTAATAGGTTTCCATGTAGTTGCTGTTGCATGGTCTTTTTAAAATCAGGCACTTAGTGTATCCATGTTGACAAATATTTTAACTACTGCCATGATTTCAAAATCTGCTTCCATCCCCAAACCTTTATGAACTATTGCCCTAAAGATCCCCTTGACAACCCAGCTTCTTCCTCAATCGTAGGGTCATACGGCAAGTTTCTGGGCACTCTTGGTTAGGAATTGGGGAGTTGTGCAGGTATGCAAGGTATAAAAGCATGGGGCTGGTGGGAACTGTTCTACTCATGTAGGGGCTCCCTCCTCCCATACTTCATTTTATCAGAACTGTACAGAGCTGGGAGGAGCAGTTAGTACACCGGAGGGCAGGGAGCAGATTCAGGCCAACCTGGACAGGTTGGATCAATGGGCAGAGAGAAATAGGATGCAATTTAATAAAGATAAATGTAAGGTACTCCACCTGGGAACGAGAAATCCCCAGCACACCTATAGGTTGGGGAGTGTCCTTCTCAGCAGCTTGGAGGCAGAGGGATCTTGGAGTCATAACTGACTGCAAGATGAACATGAGCTGGCAGTGTAACAAGACCATCAACAAGGCCAATCGCACCTTGTTGTGCATTAGCAGGTGCAGGACTAACAGATCAAAGGAGGTGATGCTCCCCCTCTATGCGGCACTGGTCAGGCTGCAGTTGGAGTACTGTGTCCAGTTTTGGGCGCCACACTTCAGAGGGATGCGGAGAATCTGGAGAGGGTCCAGAGGAGGGCCACTCACATGATTAGTGGCCTTTGGGAAAGACCCTATGGGGGGAGGTTGAGAGAACTGAATCTCTTCAGCCTTTGCAAGAGACGGCTGAGGGGAGATCTTGTGGCCACGTATAAATGTATTAGGGGAGGTCAACAGGGAATAGGTGATGTGCTGTTTACTAGGGCACCCCAGGGAGTGACTAGGAATAACAGGTGTAAACTAGTTGAGAGTGGATTTAGGTTAGATATTAGGAAGACATTTTTCACAGTAAGGGTGGCCAGGATCTGGAATGGGCTTCCAAGAGAGGTGGTGCTATCACCTAGCTTGGAGGTCTTCAAGAAGAGGCTAGATAGTCACCTGGCTTGGGTCATCTGACATCAGTCCTCTTTCCTGCCAGGGGCAGGGGGGCAGACAAGATGCACCCATGTGGGCCCTTCTGACTCTACAATCTGTGAATCTATGGGGTGGGGGCCCAACATACTCAGGCTGTGGCAGGGTGAGCAGGGCTGGGCCAGTGGGAGGGGCGGGGTGCAGAGTGGCCAGGCTGTAGTGCGGGGAGCAGGCCTAGGATGAGGGGAGCAGAGCCAAGATGGGGTAGGGGGGGCAACAGGGTGGCAGCAGCCCATCCCCATGCCTGCATAGGGCCCTAAAAGGGCAGGGGGACAGGGTTGGGCTGGGAGGACAGCATGGCCTGGCTTGGGGGCAATAGGGTGATGGCAGCCCATCTCCATGCCTACTCAGGGCCGTAGAGGGGCTTATTTCCCTCCTCCCTAGCAGAGGCATGGGGAGGCAGCCTCAATCTGCCCATGAAATTGAAGCCTATAGCTGCAGCAAGCCTGCAAAAATTTGACCCTAGGCTCCGCTATTTGAATACATCCCTAATCACGTACTGACTGCGGCTGCTTCTTCAAGGTAAGAGAGCATGGAAATATTCTGCATACATGCATGCAAAATGTATACCATTTGCACAGGCTGAGCTTGAATACCCCACCCAACAACAAGAAAATAGTTGTTTTGTCCCTGCTTTGATAAGAATAATACAGCACAAGGACCAAGCAGACTCAAACTGAAAGTGGCATAGATTACATCACTTTCAGCAACTTGAGCACAAAGAAATCATACTTAACTTGACTATAACACGCCCACTTCCAGATGTGCAACTTGCGCTTTCAGCATCAATTTGTATCCAGCTCCCCCACGTCTAAGACAGACATGCAGGAGGGGAGGGAAGAGGAAGGGGGTTTGAATAGATGCAGGTCTAATAGAAACACTGCAAATTAACATAAAACTTACCAACTGAGAAAGCTCTAGCACCTTTGAACTGGGCCCAATAAGTCCAGGTGTATGATGGAGGGGTTTGGAATGATGGAGGAATGGCCATGAGAAACATAGGCATTTCTATGGTCATGGGTTAAGACTTTTTCCCAAATATTTGGGCAATGTTCAGAAAAGAAAAAACATTTGAACAAAGAGTCATTCCTGTTGCTACAGAATAGTCCAAAAACAAATAAAGCACTTTTCTTTGTAATGACATCTATTCCTGAACATTGAAAAGGCATTGATCAAAGGAAACAAGAGGCAGTGAAATGGGTTCGGAAACAAATACCTATTCATTGCATATTGGTTTAAAAATTTAAAGAAAAAGAAAAGTATTCAATGTATTACTGCAAAAAGCTGAGGCTTGAGTTAATGTAGATACTTATGACACTTGTATTTATAAGAGTAACTATACTGTGCAGTAAAAGGACTCTAGAAATAAACTTTTCTTGCATGACATTAACCACTCATTCAAACAGAACACACATCAAAATATTTCAAAGAGGGGGTTTTTGTTGTTTTTTTTAAAGCAAGTTTATCCTGGGGATAATATCATACACATATGACAATAAGTTTTTATAGCTACAAAATCTTCCATTTTATTTCATATAAATTACTTCCCTCTGATGACTGATAAAGATCAAAGAATAAACTACAATTTGATATACAGGTGAAATTAACGGTCATTAAAGCCACTTAAACACGACTTCTTTTTGTTATCCTTCGCATCTTGGCAGTAAATGATAAGGAAGATTTCAGGGAAGCTCAGTCACTGAAGGCAGAATCTAGAAAAGAAACAATTTTGCATACAGTTATCATTCCCATCCACAGCTTCCAGTTATTGTATTTCACTAACTGCACTTAATTAGCTTCTTTCTGCCACTGACATCAGCTTCATACTGCCTGCTACAGCAACCACACTTTAGTCCATGAGAACGTTGTGGTCATGGCATCCTAGCAGACCAACAGCTCATACACAAGGTAAAATTAACGTGATCCTGTTTACTACTTTCCATACAATTCTAATCTAAGCCTACACATTTATCAAATAGAAAAATTGGTCATTACTCATTGCAAAGCAATGCATTACCTATGGTACATGGCCAAACATGAAATGTAAACAACAAAAAAATATTTATTTCCATTTAAAAAGTAGTTTAGAAGTGAAATGAGAGAGGTGTACTGAACTAGAGAAGAGGTAAGCTGATGTGGCAGGTCTTCCAAGAAGATCAGCCTACATTTTGGCTGACTGAGCAAGCAACTTATCTAACAGGAGGACAAGGAACAGTCATAGGAAAGACCTGAACCTTGTATAACTAGGCAGTTCCAGTTCATCCCAAAAGATCTGGTGCATGATAACCCTTCTTCTGAGCACACAGAGACTAGTCTCACTTCTACAGTGCAACTTGCATGGGGCTGTCACCCTGGCTCCTATTTTTATTTCCTTACCAAGGTCTGCTTGCACTGTTTTAGCTTTAGTTATTTTCTGCATTCTATGACTTTCTAACACCTAGTGCAAATTTAATGCCAGTTGAAGTTTGAGGGAAGCATAAGAAAAAAGCAAAAGGTTTTGTCCTGATTTTTCTTATTTTCCACAACACTGACATGATGTATAGGGATTTTTCTTAGAGCCGTGCAGCAGCATGTCTATAGATGTAAACATAGTAAGTAAGGGTCTGCATCCAAGCAGAAAGTTGTGCCGGGGGTGGGGGGGGGCCATAGAAAAGGAGTTGAGAGAGGATGTACATTTCTCCCTCTAATGCCAAGCAGGGTAAGGAAGAAGCATATGGTCCTCAGAAGGAACATCAAAATAAATATGACAGGTCAGTGCAATCATCAAATCAAATGAATGCAAACTGTATCATAGCTAAAATGAAATGTGTGCGCATAAGGATGTAGAAGGCAAAAAAAGCTATCCTTTTCCCCCCCTGAATTACATATGAAGTATGCAACTCCAGCTGTTGCCACCAGCTCAAGAACATGACCTGATTTTGGAATGAAGCTTGACATAAAAAGATAAGTCTTCCTTTTACAAAAAGGAAAGGAAGGAAATGGGGTAAGCCTTCTTTAAAAACAGGGAGCACAATATCATCTTCCCAAGCATTTAAAAGGGGAGAGCCCCACAAATCAAATGAATTCCCTACTTTATCCCCTAAAGCAATGCTATTTAATCTTAGATACAGACCTCAATGCTCACACATTAAATAGGCACATTTTACCTACTATGGCCAGACTAGAATCTGAACCTTGTGGCCCCTTCATGTTTTGGTGGGATTCAATATGACCTTAAAAGAACAACACACTGTACATAGTCTTAGTTCAGTTTAAATTTCAACTGGCCTTTAAATTTCAAATATATGATGAACAATTTGTTGAAGAATGCACAAGTTGTTTCTTTGATACACACTGAGCGTGTCTACGTGTTCATTAATGTGCCTTTGCTTCTGTGTATTAAGTACCTCAAATATGTGCAACTATTGTGCAGTAGCAAAGGCAAGCTTTTTTTTGTGATGCTTAATGTGCAGTAGACTAATTCTACCACGCATTAGTGCATTAGCATACTTTTGCCATGATGCACTAATGTGCAGTAAAACAGTCCATTGCACATTAAGGCATTTTGTGTAGATGTGCCCACTGAATGTGCATCTACATAACACCAAAAGAAAAGTGGAGATAATGACAATCAACCCTGCTCAAGAAACTTATGATGCATTTGCATCACCTGCAGCAGTGGGGGCCTACTCCTGGTTGTTATAACAGAAGCACCCAAAGATGCAAATGAATTCCCCATAGTAATCTCTCAAACTGCCTTTGGCTGATGTTCTAATTAGTTGAAGGCCACAAGATCCATTTGGGAGGTGATAAATTAACCTTGAAATTAAATAATTACTTTTGACTGGACATTTTTATTGTGCTTTTTCCTCTTCTTAAATTTCGTCCCTACATCTTTCTCCTCAACATTCAGAGATTCCAAAAGAAGACATCAAAAAATGTTGGGTAGCTTGGGCAAAAAGTTCCTTTTATGTTTTCTTGTATTCAATATTTCCAAAAACAGCAGCATCAGGTGTGTGCAGATTAGGACTAATAGTCCTTTATGATAAATTGATGCTTCTTGCAACCTAGGGAAAATAAATCTTTTGTGTACTTATAGAATTACAGAAAATAGGGCCTTCAGAGACCATCTAGTCTATCCTTTAACCGCAAGGCAGGTCAACTGTAACTAAACCATTCTTTACATATGTTTCTCTAAGCTGCTCTTAGAAACCTCCAATGGTGGACGTTTGACAACCTCCCGAAGGAATTTGTTCCAGTACTAAACTATTAGGGCTGTGCAAAACTTCAGTAGCTAATTCGATTTGAAGGAAATTTGGCCCAATTCAGTGGCTGAATTGCCGAATCGAATCAGGAGACCCATTAAAAGCTCTGAATCGAATCAGAAGCCTCTGAATCAATTTGGGGTGTGGGGGAGGGAGTAGATCAATGCCCCCACAGCAAGAGATGGATTGAGGCTGGGGCTAGGCCAAACTGCCCAGCCAGGGCAGGAGAGTACGGGACTCAGGGAAGGGGACTCCCGCCACTGCGCGCTACCTGTCCGGAAGGGTATAAAAGCAGGCGTGTGCCTCTGGATCTGCACAGAGTCTGCACAGGGTGGGCTGGGCCGGGCTGCACTCTGGGAGGCTAGCCCCAGCTGCCTGCCACCAGGCTGCACTCCAGACAGCTAGCCCCACCTGTAGCCCAGAGCACAGCCCTGGCTCCGCCCACCCTGCAGAGTGCTGAGGAGTGAGGGCTATGGGGGGGCTGCAGCCACCCTAAAATTCCCCATAGCCCCTCCCACTGGCCCCTCCCCAATACAGGTACATCCGCCCACCCCCACACGCTGCTGCTGCTGCTCGCCCGCTAGGGTGTAGCAGGGTGAAGTTGCGGCTTGTCCAGGAGGGGCGGGGCAGGGCGGGGAGGCTGGGTGAGCAGCAGGAGGGCATAGCCCTCGCTCCCAGCACCTTCCACTGTCCATCTGGAGCACGGACCAACCCAGGCCGCCCCGCGCAGATCTGGAGGCACATGCCCATTCCCATGCACTCCGGGATCGGCAGTGCACAGCAGCGCACAATGGCAAGAGCCCCGCTCCCCACGTCTCACGCCCCGTCCCCACCCTGGGTGGGCACCTTGTCCTAGCCCCAATCCCTCCCTCACTGTAGGAGTATTGATCTTCCCCCCCACGCCCCTTCCCTCCCCCCTCCGCCCACCACAACAGACTCACCAGCTGGAGGCAGCTGTGTCCAGTGTGGTTGAGGACTGCTGCAAATCAAATACTTGCCACTTCACACAGGCCTATAAACTATCCTTGCAGTTCTCTAATGCCTAACCAAAGTCCTCCTTGTTGCATTATTTCTTGTTTTGTCTTCAGCGGACACAGAGAATAATTTATAGCCCTCCTCTCTGGAGCAAACTTTCACGAACCTGGAAACTCTTCTCCCCTCATTATGCTCTAAACTAAAACCCAATTCTTTCAGTTAAGCACGTGCATTCTTCTACCATTCCATAAATAGACTGTACAAAAAACCCTTACTACCACCACCTTAACGCATCTTTCAGATTAGACATCTTTGAGGAAATACGGTATAATGTATGCATTTATTGCCGAGGGCATCATTTGGATTTCTTACCCCTTCCAACGTGGACCTATATGAAGGTGTTACATTTTGTAGTTTGTTTATTCTTAATAAAATTTTCATTTTTTTTTTTTTTTTTTTTTTATTTGTGAGTGTATGCCACTGCTGCATGACTACATTTTGAAGGGTCTGGCAGAAGACATTGCTGGGCAATGAAAGGCAAAACAGATTATACTTGTAAAGATGCAGCCAATCACATTCTAGACAGTTTTCCACAAATCTGGATTGCCAGGGTTGCATGAAAACATTACACTTCAATAAATCAACATCACTGGTGCTCCACTTGAACAGACTTTCATTGCAAAAACTTTTTTCAAAAGAGAATGAGGAACTTTGTATCCATGTAGCGATGATAAAATCAGACATGAGCATTCCATTTGGTAACAAAAGATTTTATCCATTTTACAGGATTTTACAAGAGATTCATGAAGACTCCAGATATTAAGTAAACTTTGGACACCAGACTAATATGGTCTCCACCACTCGTATCCTAGCACCCTCCAGTAACTATGGCATTTATACACATGCATGTGCTGCAGTGTTGGGTGCTTTTAAAAGCGCCCAGCACTGCAGCACATGAATTTATATAAATGGCAAAATGCACATCAGCGCTGAGAAAATGGCGGTGGTACACTTTTGAACTAAAGCACACTGAAGGTATTTTAGTTCAAAAGCAC